>NC_059135.1:95255655-95558685 GCF_020740605.2 Lemur catta | reverse complement strand
AAATGATCTACACATTGAATGCAATCACTATCAAAATCGTGATGGCTATTTTTACAGAAGTAGAAAAAACAATTCTAAAATTTCTGTGGGACCATAAAAGACTACAAATAGTCAAATCAACCTTGAGGAACAAGAACACTTCTTGATTTCAAAATATATTACAAAACTACAGCAATCAAAATCATATGTTACTGACATAATGACAGTCATATAGACTAATGGAACTGAATAGAGAGCCCAGAATAAATCCACACAGCTGATTTTTGATAAGGGTGCCAAGAATACACAATTGGAAAGGACAGTTGCTTCAATAAATAGTACTGGGAAAACTGGATATCAACACATGGAAAAGTAAAACTGGGCCCTTATTTTACACTATAAAAAACGAACTCAAAATGGATTAAAGACATAAAATTAAGTAACTGTAAGAAATGTTCATGACATTAGTTTTGGCCATGATTTGCCAGATATGACAAAAGCGCAAGTGACAAAGCAAAACAAACAAGTGGGACTACATCAAAGTCAAAAGCTTCTGCAGAGCAAAAGAAACAATCTACACACTGAAAAGGCAACCTATGTAATGGGATAAAATATTTGCAAAACATATATCTGATATAGGGTTAATCTCCAAAACATATGAGAAACTTCAAACCCAATAGTTAAAAAAACAGATTTAAAAATGGACAAAAGAATTATTATAAATAGACATTTCTCCAAAGAAGACGTACAAATAGCCAAGAAGTATGTAAAAACATGCTCAATGTCACTAATCATCAGGGAAATGCAAATAAAACCCATAATGAAAACTCACCTCACTCCTGTCAGGATGGCTATTATGAAAACTAAAGACAGAAAGTATCAGCAAGGATGTGTAGAAATTGGAACCCTTGCACGCTGCTGTGGGAATGTAAAATGATGCAGCTGCTAAAAAAATAGTATGGGGAGTCCTCAAAAATTAAAATTAGAACTACCAAGAATCCAGTAATCCTAGTAATGGATATTTAGCTAAGAGAATTGAAAACGAAATTTCAAAGAGATATTTTCACACCATCTTCATTGCAGCATTACTCACAATAGCCAAGAGGTGGAAGTAACGTAAATGTGTATAGATGGATGAATAGACAAACGAAATCTGGCACATTATATACACACAATGGGCTAGCATTCAGCCCTGAGAAAGAAGGAAATCGTGTCATATGTTACAACAGCAATGAATCTTGAGGACATTAGACTGAGTGAAATAAGCCAATCACGAAAAGACAGATCCTGCACAATTCCATTTATATAAGGCATCTAAAGTAATCAGACTCTTAGAAACAGAAAGTAAAATGGTGGTTGCCAAGGGATGGGCAAAGAGTGAAAAGGAAATTTGCTACTCAATGGGTACAGAGTTTCAGTTTTTCAAGAGGAAATGTTCTAGAGATCTGTTGCACGATGTGCATATAGTCGACACTACTGTACTGTTCACTTAAAAATGGTTAAGATGGTAAATTTGATGGTATGTGGTTTTTACCACAACAAAAAATCAACAGATCAACAGGAGAAAGTCAAGAAACACCCTGCCCTTATGGAAGTAGGGGCACACAGTGTGAGCAGGGAACCAGTGGGGTGCAGGGCGGGAAGGGAGGGAGGACAGGCCCTGCAGAACCTCCAGGAGAGGTTTACAGAGTCCATTCCTGATTCCGTGAGCACTGGGGGCAACTCAGTATTTTAGGCAAGTAGGAGAGAAGTCAATATCCTCTCCTCTCCTTGAGAGGAAAAATGTTTTGCAAACCTTCTCTACCAAAGAGCCCGTGCCACTGAGAACAGGGCCTGAATGCAGAGTGGGGAGAAGGTCACCATGCTAGCACCCAGATCTTGGACTTCCAGCATCCAGAACTGTGAGAAAATCAATTTCCATTGTATAAGCCACCCAGTCTGTGATATTTATCATTGGAGTCCAAGCTGACTAACACACAGATGGTAATGAATTTTGTAACATGTGAAGTCCTTTTCAAATAAAAGCTATTGTTATTTACCTAAGAATCTCTTTATTTGTGAGTAAGCAGCCATCTGCAGACCAAAGACTATAATCAGCCAAGTCCAACTCCATACATGGAGAAGCAAAAATAAGAGATTAGTTTCATCCGGGGCAAATATGAAGCTGATCATTTGAGTAACACACTTTCATTTCATAAAAGTCTTTTTTTTTTTTTTTTTTAAGACAGAATCTCACTCTGTTGCCTGGGCTAGAGTGCCGTGGCATCAGCCTAGCTCACAGCAACTTCAAATTCCTGGGCTCAAGCGATCCTCCTGCCTCAGCCTACCGAGTAGCTGGGACTACAGGCATGGGCCACCATGCTCGGCTAATTTTTCTGTATATATATTTTTAGCTGTCCATATAATTTCTTTTTATTTTTAGTGGAGACGAGGTCTCACTTGCTCAGGCTGGCCTCGAACTCCTGAGCTCAAAGAATCTGCCCACCTCAGCCTCCCAGATTGCTAGGATTACAGGCGTGAGCCACCGCGCCCGGCCTCATTTCATAAAAGTTTTGAGAATATCCTTCACCTTTCCCACCATTAGAAGAGCATTTTGGTTGATAATATTTATTTTCTTCCTAGGCATCAAATTTTTTTTCTTCCAGTCCTGGTATTATATGACTGTTAAATTCCCAGACTTCATAAAAAGTTAGAAAAGTAAAAAATCAATTAGAAAATCATTATTTTTTGAAAAGAACAATAAGATAAGAACGCTGCAGGACACTCTGCCAGATAGAGAAAATGGGCTACTCAGGTCTACTCCTCACATGAATTTACCATCTTGTGAGGACAAAGTGCACAGGGGAGATGGCATGTCCAATGGGAGAGACAGTCGACACCACCAATGAGAGGGCTGGCAGGAGCCTAAGAAGGGAGGATCATTGCAGTGAATTCTTCCTGAACGTCACTTCCCCATCTCCTAATTTCCCATCCTACAAAATAGTTAATCATTTGTTTGAATTTTACCCTACTCCCTATAGATACTTATAATTTGTATGTGCATAAGGCTGTATTATGTTTGTTTAATACATTTAATACATTATTATTAATGGTAAATATAGCCTTATATGTTGTATATGTATACATTACATGTACATTATTGTTTGTATAGTACATTTGTTTATGTGGAAATTGTGCCTCCCCAGTGAGAATACCATAAATTCCTTGAGAATGAAAATTAATATTTTTAACCTTTTAACTTTTGTACTCTAGACAAAATGTTTTAAAAAGTTAAAGTTTCATAAAAATAAGATAGGAAAAGGCCTTGGGGAGTGAGTACAATTCGGCAGCAGGAGAGAGGTCATGTCAGGCATGAAGGAATGGTTTGACTAATGCACAAAGGTGGGAGGGGTGTGGGAACTGGGACACTGTCCACAGAAGGCACGTGTGGAATAGTGTCTGGGTGTGTTGAATGGAATCAAATCAAGGGGCATCTCCTAACTGATAGCAAAGTGAAGTTCATCTCGTGTGGTTCTTTTAGTGAAGCATAGTGGGATGAAGGTATTGAGGTTCCTCTTTTCCTCCCTTTTTAATTTTCTAAATTTTTTTCCCTAAATCTAAGGCACCATATGTCAAAAACATGACTTTTTGTTTGCTTGATATGAGTTGAACCAAAAGGGAAATGTTCCCAACACAAAGAAATGATAAATGCTTAAGGTGATGGATGCCCCAATTATCCTAATTTGATAATTACACATTGCATGCTTATATCAAAACATCACATGTATCCTATAAATATATATATAACTATTATGTACCTATAGTAATCAAAACTTTAAAAATTTAAAAATTAAAGCAAAAAGATTTTTAAAGGAAAATATCATAATCTGATTTAAATTATTAAGTCTACCATATCAGACCACTTGGGACTTTCTCACAATCATTTCCATCAACTTCCCACTGCTTCAATGTACAGTTGAGGACAAAGAAGGCTTCAGTAGAGCAGGATTTCAATTCTTTGGCTATGTTTCATAGGATCAGATAGGATGTTGTCTTGGTTCAGGCTGCTATAACAAAGTATCATAGACTGGGTGGCTTAAACAGCAGAATTTTTTTTTCACAGTTATAGAGGTTACAAGCCCAAGATTTGGGTGCTAGCACGGTTGAGTTCTGCTGAGGGCCTTCTTCCTGGTTTGCAGATGGCCATGCTCTTGCTGTTGCTCACAGTGCAAAGAGCAGGGAGAGAAGCAAGCTCTCTTGTGTCTCTGTCTATAAGAGCACTAATTCCACCAGAAGCACTCCACCCTCATGATCCAATGAACTCTCAAAGGTCCATTTCCAAATAGCATCACATTGAGGATTAGGGTTTCAACATATTAATTTGAGGGGGGTGGTGCACAAACATTGAGTCAATAGCAAGCACCTTTCCTTGCAATTAGACATTGAGACTGAAAGAAAGTTATTTGCGTGATGATGGGAATAATAACATATGAGTTTAAGAATTATTACAAGTCAAGCTCTACCTCACAGACCAATGAATCAAAAGACAGAAGGGGCTAAAGAGAAGAATGAAGCAGGTTTGTGGAGTAAAGCAAAGACGAGTCAAGTCAAAAGAAACTGCTTAGTATCCAGGTCTTGCTTCACATTTACTTCTGAGGCTTGGCTATATCCTTGCCTTTGGCTATCTGAGATGATTCTGTATCCCATTTTATTTTGCTAGTTTAGGGTATATTATATTATTTGTAACAACATAGTCACACACAAATTTCAGACATTATGTGGTATGGTTTCCACTTCAGATATATGAATCTCAAGAAACATAAGACCCTTAGATTTATACACATGTAATTTTGACCAAATAATATTTGAAATAACTCATTAGACTGGGAAATGAGATATTCCATTTCCTAATATGCCATTACAAAAGAGTGAGGCGGGGGTGAATACACCATTACTTTTATGTTTGCTTAATTAGTGTAGAATAATTTGTGGTAGAATATGGACTATTAATATTACATGGTTTTTTTCCTCCAGATTTCCTATGTTTCTTTCCAGTTGGTAAGACAGCATGAGTAAGTACTCTCAGTTAATAACATGCCCATGGACATGTGCCTATAAGGATTTGGAGATTAGGTTAAGGCCAGCACATTTGGGAAGTAATACTGCTGCCACAATTTAATAATAAGCAGCTTTGAGGCACAAAGTGTCAAATAAAACATTGATTCTCATAATACCAAGCCATAGGACAGTCTAACGTTTAACTCTGAAGCACAATAGCTAGTGTTAGCTGAATAAAGATTGATGATAAAAATGGTAACTAACATTATAACCAAGTTTAGGGAAAAGAGTAAGAAGGAATAATGTCTAAAACTCTAAATGATCATTAGTTGTGTGTGTGTGTGTGTGTGTGTGTGTGTTAGATATAGCTATGTGTAAAATATATGTTGATGGTAGTGCTTTCAGAGTTTGCTGATAGATTGCATGAGAGTGCCTGTTAGGCATCTAAGCAGATAGGTTGAGCAGTTGTTGAGTGTAGAATTAAGTTGGGAAATCTACGCTAGAGATGTAAAATTAAAGTCAATAGAATATAGGATGTATTTAAGGCCCTGAGACTGGGTAACACCTCCAGAGTGTGTGAAAACAGGAACAAGAGTCTACATGCTAAGCTTTGGAGAATTTCAAATTTTGGAGACTGAGGAAATGACAAGTAAAAATTAAATTGTAATAAAATACAATGAAAATTATGATTAAGAGCTCATGGGTTTGCTTCCCCTTTTTTCTAAAGTCTCACATGGGTGACAATATTTCCTTTTTAGATTGCTAACGCTCATCGCTTTGTGTAGAATTAACTCGAGTGCAAAGCTTGAGTATATACATCTGGGAAACACAGACTCCAAAAGAATAGATTAGGGTTGTAAAGTGGGGAAGTTAAGGATTCACTTATATGGGCAGTTGATAGGGTTGCAACATTTTCCATACAAGGTCAGTATGTAGGTTAGAGCAATTCGATTGTTTACAACTTGCTCCATTCCAGGGAAGATTGCTTCAACATTCTATGAGGAGAGGTGATGATCTGAGGGGTTCTTATTTCTGGTGCCACAAGGCCTCTCCCATTCATTTATAGGAAACAGCAGAACTTGCAGCTGCATGCTACGTGATTCAGGCCGCATAGCCACTTTCCTCTCGTGGCATATTTTCTGAATCTCATTATTTAAGGTTGACCCTGCTCTGCATTGCAATTACCAGTGTAATGAGGTAGAGAATGCATCCACTAGAAGAATGGCTCTCAACTATTTGTCCCCCCAGGGGACATTTGGCAATGTCTGGAGTTGTATTTGGTTGTCACAGCTTGGGAGGTGCTACTAGTATCTAGGGAGTAGAGGCCAAGGATGCATCCTACAATGCACAAGATAGTCCCTACAAAAAAGGATTATTCAGCTCAAGCTGTCAATCACGAAGGTTGAGAAACCCTTCACTAGAATAAAGAGAGAATCACATGAGCCTTGTGGAGGTAGAGGGTGTGGTAGGGACCACCCATGATAGGGAGGAGCACAGCCCCTGAGGACAGGGGCAGGGAGGATGAGGAAGGGGAAGAAGTCTGACAATAAGAGGCCTGTGTGTATGGGAATACAGGAAGAGTTTGTCAGCTACACCAGGTAAGGGAAAGGGTGTTTAAGGAAGACATTTGGAGACCCTTCCATCTGCTCTCACCTGCTACCTATTGGAACATACCCACCCTAGGACTTATACCCCTCACCACCTGAAGACAAGTGTTTACAAATATTAATACTTTCAATCCACTCATTTATTCTAAGTTTAGTGGCATAAAACATTTCTTTTATAATTTTTTAAATTTTAATTTGAAGGTGCGATTTTTGGAGATTCCAATGCCTGAAAACAAATGAACTACCAATGTTGAAATATCAGACATAGTTGAAGTAAACAAGGGAAATATTTTGAAAACAGAAAGATATTTTGAAGTTATACCTTTCAAATTAATTCTTATTGAGGACTTCCTGCAAAACTGCCTCCAGGACTATGTTATTAAAGGCAATTATTTATAATCTGATATTATAAGTGGTCTAGAAATAATCCTTACACTAGGTGTGTTTTCCTGTGTCTATGTGTATCTGTGTGTACACATGCACATGTATGTAGTGAGTATGAGGCTGACTCACTTGTGTTATAAGATATGTAGTACGCACTTATACATACACACACGTGGACATAAACACAAGCATATACTTCCTAACAGCTTACTTCTAATTTAATCTTTTATTGTAGTTCATAAATTCAATTAAAATAGCCCAGGCTTTTGAGTTCCAATATTGGATATTCCATTTACTTGCTGACATCTAAGAAATGTATTTAGTCTCTCTTAGCTTTACCTTCTTTTCTCTAAAATGGGGTTAAATCTTACACTCCATGCAGTTCTTGAAAGGATTATGTGCTTCACACAGTGCCAGGCAACAGTGCCAGCTAAATCTATCACCCTTCTGGTGAGCGTGATCGTCTATAACTAGGGCCAGAAATGAGAAATTAAAAATAGAGAAAAAGGATGAGATTTAGGAATTTTGATATATGCTGCAACTCAGAATTTCTACTTCTAAGTATGACCTCTAAAGGGCAACTTTGATGTGTGTTCATAAAGAGATAAGGTATTGATATTTATTGTGACATTTTTAAATACAGAAAATAAGAAATAATTTTAAATGCCCATTAATAGGGGAATGGATAAACAAATTGTGGTATCTTCATACTATATAGCATTTAATGGAAATGACTTAGATCTAAATGCTACTGCTCAGTAAAATGGCGTCTTTTGCAAAGAGAGGAAGTGAAAAAGTGAGAATGACATGACAAAAGAGACTTTAACTATAACTCTGTTATTTCTATAAAAATATGAAGCAAATATTGCAAAATATTAATGTCTCTTATATCTGGAAAGCATAGTTATTGATCTTGGCATTTTCACTATTTTAAGAATCTGCTGGTGTGTATGTAAGAGAGAGAGAAAAAGATTTCTTGATTCGAGGGAGAATCTCTGAGTTTGGCTAAGAATTTTTAGAGACTCTGCTTGCTGTTTCCTGAGCCTTTCTCTAACTTAGAAAAGGAAACAAGGTGATTAAATCAAGATTGATATTTCTAATCAGCCATTAACTGAATTCAACTTGCTTCCTTCTTTTTCCTTGCCTAAATCCCAACCTTTTCCTCCAAGTTACTGGTAAAAGCAAGTTTTACCTTCAAAAAATTATTTTTAGATGCACAGTCAGCTTTATAGATATGTTATCTTTTTTTGTTTTCTTATTTTAAATATTATCTTAGGTTTGTATGTTTCTGTACATTAGTAAAATCCTGGTTTTAATAATTAGGAAGGATAATTATTATCTCACTTCCTTGTGCTTGGAATTAGAACTGTTTGCATTGGTCCCTCCAGTCTCCCTCTTTACCTGTAGTTTTTCCAGTTTGTCATTACTTCAAACCTGCTCTGGCCTCTTCAAATTTCTTTTCAGTAGGTCTGGGATAGTTCTTACACAGCTGAGCTTTTTATCATCGCCAAGATTTATTTCTTTTCATGCCCAGCCTTGTGAAACACTGACTGACTTAGGATAATTTCCTCTAACTTATCTTTTATTTCCATAGCACAATTTTTACATATCCATGTTGAATCTTGCCTCTTCCTCCCTAGTCCTTTGCAGCCCTCCCTCTAGTTACCCACATAGTCCTGCAAGTTTCAGCATAATAATCCCGTCCCCCAGGGGGCCTTCCCTGAACCACCGTCTTGAATTAGATTCCCCTACCATTCATCCCTGGTCACCCTCAGGCTCAGCTGAGATCCTTATTTAACACTGGCTTTCCTGAGTGAGGATGAAAACTATATCTTCTTGTATATATCCATATCAAAATAGATTGCAGAGGTAGATAGATAGATAGATAGAGATAGATAGATAGATTGATAATTGCTAGGTATATAATCTTTAATCCACCAGTGCTGAATACAGGGTTTGATGCAGAATAGATATTCAATGAACATTGATATAAAACAAATGATGACTCAATGAAAAACAACTCATTAACCTCATTAAAGTACAGGTGTCATCCTGGGCAGTATTTGTAGGACAAGCTTGCTCTTATTTTCTACTAGAGCTACATTTAAAATTCTTGGACTGATATAATATTTGGCTAACCTTCCTCAATTGGTAATTATGCAGAGTTACAGACCATAAATGTAGTGTAAGAAAAAAGAAAACAAAACAAAACACCACCAAAAAGCCCCTCCTAAATTCAAAGCAAAGTGGAAGGAAACCAATTCTCATTATTTAACTTTCAGGAAACCCTGTTTGCAATATAAGTTAATTAAAATAATAATTAGCACCACCCATTTGTCCCAAGGTCAAACTTCTGACACCTGCAAAAATCTGGATTATTCTAGTGGGGTTCAGAGGGGAAGCCCTCACAAAGCTCATGCCCTGCCTTGTGAAGGCAGGGCTCCACTTGACTTCCACTCAACGTGTGGACTTTAAAATTGCACCACATCATTTGTTCTTTATTTGCACTCATTGTTATCCTGGTGCTAGACATGTTGTTTTAATTTTTGTAGTAATTTTACATCAAATATAATAAAAAGAAAAGAAAACTGGGAAATAGTTGTAACATAAATGACATGCAAGTGTAATTAAAGCTAAGACATTAACAAAAGAACTATAAATGGTCAATATATATGGAAAAATATACATCCTCATTTACATAAAAATTGAATAATCAGATATCACATTTCCTATAATTTTGTCAAACATTAAAAGAAAGCAGATACTCAGTGTGATCTATAGACAGATGTCCTTATCTATTATTGGACTGTGCATCATTACAAACTTTCTTGCAGACAATTTGGTGATCCTTCTCAAGCCCTTAAAATGTCCCTTCTCTGTTTTCCCTATGCATAGAGAAATACAGGAGTTTTATCAAAACAATCATAAAACAGTAAACCTACGAAGTGCAATAGCCGACAAAATAATTGTTGGATAAATGATGGGAGGGAGCTATCATGAATGGATAATTCTGTAATAAATGAAATCACTTATCAACTTGTGCTTATTAGTTGAAGAGAAAATATTTATTACACATATTTGCAAAAGAAGTGGATTTTTTAATTGATAACACATGTTCAAAGTTAACAACCACGTTTTACCAAATAATATTGATAATAATATTTCTGTATGATGATTTTGTAATTCATGTTTAGCCTAATACCAGAGCATGATATCTGGACTCCCCACTCTGGTACAAAGTCCTTCTTTGGGCACCAAAGTGAGCCCCATACATCAGCGTTCGGTGACATGCCTGATTAAACAACCCACATTTTTAATCTTCATCATTTAAAAAAAAAGCAATTATACTGTGATCTGTCAATGACTTAAAGATGATCAGAGAAGTTTGTTCAGAATTTTCAGAAAAATTCAAGATTGGATTAAAACAAAGGAAAGGTATGTTTGTAAAACTGTATGTGCATGAAAAAGACATTCTATAATTTTCTCCTAAGGCATTCATCACGCTAATCCCATTTATATTACAACTGAGCTTTGATAACTGATGAAAGGATATTATTTAGTTATTTACCTTGATAAAATAATAATATTGAGATGAAAGAGCAGTTGCACTAAAATTCAGTAAGACTATCTTCTGTGTACCTCATAAATATTCATATAAGAAATAAGATATATTTTATTCTCTTCCTGAATTATAACTTTGAGATATAGTAAAACAGTTAAATAACATCCAATCAAGAAATTTGACCTTCATCCTTCCCCTTCCACGAGATATAGTCCGTAATCTACTTAGTTTTTTCAAATTCAGGCACAAATGGACAACCTGAAATCTAACAAGCTCTTGACCTGCATTGCCCCTTCCTGCATTTTTGTGGGAGGATGATGTAATTCGCTATTCCCACTGATGTGTTCAGAGCTCTCGGCCAGCATCTTTGCTATTCATTTATTCCATCTAGAGTAATCTGTGTTTAATAGAGTGCTGGAGCATGTCAGAATGAACAATTAAATATGATTGTTGTCATTGACAACCAACAGTTATTGCTAAAAATGTCCCAGCCAGGAACGGGAAGCATTGAGGTGTTTATTTTAAATGAAGGAGAAGTTTGAATGAAGGAACTCTTCCAGAAAATGACAATTAAATGCTACCATTTAAGTAGTGCATTTCTCCTTCAGACTAATAGAAATATTAGCAGATTTCATTTCTTTTTTACTTTCCTTACTTGCTGGCTCAGAGAATTTATTATTTACCTGCTCAAGCTTTTGACTGAGGGTGTGATTTGTAATTATTTGGCTGGATTTCTGGAGCAAGATGGGGTGGGGTGGGGGACAACCATTTCTGAATAGGGCAAGAAGGAGACACGTCCTTGAACTAGCCTAAATGACAAATGATCACTTCTAGGTAAGCATAGAGAGAAAAATAATATTATGAGTAGTGAGAAAATAAAATGAGATTTTGTCAGAATTTTCATAAAGAAAACCTTCCATAAATGTCCCTTTTCCTTCAATGATATATCTAAAGTGGGTGTGATATTTGTCAGTGCTCCATGCAACACCTGCTGCGTGTGTATGTGCACATGTGTGTGAGTGCATCTGTGTGCACACAGAGAGGGACAGAGGAGAGGGGCTGCACTGAGCAGCCGGTGTAAGTAAATAAATTTCTTTTGGTGAGATAATTTAAGCTGCTGAAAAGCTTACTTGTACTTTTCCTAACCCCTACAATAGGACCACTCACCAAATTTCCCAATATGGAAATAGAAATGTTTCCAGATAGACACTTCCCCTCCCCTCTAAAATGAGGCTATACAAATTTCTGGACCCCAGTGGGAGACTGGGTAATCACTCTGTGATTCCCTATGTGTGTAGTAAATAAATCTCTTTCTCTTATTAATCTGCCTTATCGTGAGTTGATCTTTCAGCAAACCTTCTAGGGTGAAGGGGAACCTTCCCCTCACGCCAACAGTTACATACTATTTCTCTTAGACTTTGAGCCGCACCCAACTCACCAAACCCCAAGAGCAAATCCTGGAAATTGGTGAACAGTCTGTATTCCCACTTCTGCACTGTCTCCCAGGTTTCATCGTTCCATACTGAAAGAAGGGACAGAGGTATTTATAATCAATCTTTATAGAGGAAAGCAGCTTACCTTCTCCCTCTCTTTCTCTCTCTCTCTCACACACAAACACACACACACACAATCCCTGATTCAATTAAACCATGTTTATCACATCTTTTTTGAGAATGAGATCAACAACTATGGCTATACACAGTCATGCAGTCGCATAGCCCTCCGGGTGGTATTTCTTTCTTACTGGTGCCTGAGACTAGAAGCCCCAGTCCCACCCCTGGAAAGAGACTTCATTGTGTCTGGATCTCTTATTTGCCACTACCTTTGTACTTCATTTAAAAATTACTTTCTTCTCTTCTGAAATCTATTTTAAGTTTTTTAGGGTAGGGAAAATATTTTGTTTCTAATACTCCTAAAATACTTTGTCTACGGGAGCTGTGGAAATATTTGCTGAATAAATGAATAACTGATAGATGGCAAAGCACGTAAGCACAGTCAACTGTCAATTACTGGAAGACTGATTACCCCATAGCTAGGATTTCATGTTTTACATGCTCTCATTCCAAAGCTTGTTTTTATTATTTTGAGTGTAGGATAGTAATTTATATGTGGGGAAAAAAAACATAAATAGTTTTAATTGATCGTTTACTAGTTTTCTTCAAAAATGTTTTCTTTCTTATGCAATATGTAGAATACAACTCGACTGGTAAAGGAAAGTCTGCTAAAGTAAAATAGTAAATTAAATCCCTGACATAATGGGCCAGAAAAACTAAAAAAAAAGAAAATGGAATAATATAAAATAGATCAAAAGTAAAATTCAGAGAGAAAAAGAGAGAAAGAGCTCTATTTTGACATGAGCTCTGCATTAATCTTAGAGAAAGGTTGCCATTTCCAGAACAGAGTAAAATAATTTAAGAAAGTTAGATTGGGGAAGTAGAAGGAAATTTCACACAATGAACAAGTTCAGTTTAAACCTATACTCCCTTAAAAAAATAAATTTTTGCAATTCTCAGCATATGTCACATGCACATTAATTAATAAATATCAAACATATCCCAAAACCAAAAATAAAGAATTAGTTCCTTTCCCAGACACCAAAACTCCCCCACTAGTAGGGCAGGACCATGAAACAAAACTGCTTGCTGTGTACATTGTCAGCTGTCCATCCTAAACCACTGCCTTGCCTGGAAAGGCTAAGCAGGGGGTCTGATAACTGAGAAGATCAAGACCCTGAAACAAAAAGGACACCCAGAGAGAAGGCCGAGAGCCACCACAGGATGAGAAGCTCTTGCTAAGGAATGAGCATGTGTGCATGTATAGAATCATCTAAGTGCAGAAGGGACTTGTTCACGTAGAAATTAAATTGGTAGCAGGTTTTAAGTCAGAGTATTCCAGAAGACACTTGCATTTCTATTCCAGAGTGTTTGCTTATCTCTAACTACAAGGATATGCACTATAATTGCAAAAGCAGGAAGTGAAATAAACTTTTTAAAATTAGATACACATGACATGGCAAGACCCCATCTGTACAAAAAATTTAAAAATCAGCTGGGCATGGTGGTATGAGCCTGTAGTCTCAGCTACTCAGGAGGCTGAGGCAAGAGGTTTAGCCCAGGAGGCTGAGACTGCGGTGAGCTTTGATGGCACCACTGCACTCCAGCCTGGGCAAGAGAGTGAGACCCTATCTCTAAAAAAATAAATAAATAAAAATGAAATGAAATAAAATAGAATTAGATACACAAATGTGCATCAGTCAGGACCCCAGCACAAAGTACAGGGAATGCTCAGTTGGGATTTTTCAAAGAAACTTCCTAATGAGAAGACTTTTTACCAAGCTGAAGGAAGAGTTAGGAATCCACAAGTGAAGCACTAGGGAAAAGCCTGGTGGAACGGAGGGAGGCAACCGTGTAGCTGGAGCGGGTTCAGAGCTGGGTGTGCAGTGGGGCTGCCCTCAGTGCTGCAGAGCTGGAGCTGCAGACAGTGCCCGGCCTCAACTCAAACAGGAGTGGGATGGGAGGAATAAATGCCCTGATCTTTCTGGTTTTCATCCTCTAACCTCTTTCTGATGCTCCCTACCAGCAAAACTGAAACTCGAGGGTGGGGGATCTCAGTTGATGCCCTCCACGATGATCAGCTTCTGGGAAACACAGGAGAGAGTAAGGCAGAGGATGAATATGGAGGGCAAATGCTGAGCCACCGATAACACAGGAAGAGATGCTTTTGTCTAATTAAATATTACAAAGAACACATAAATTATACATACTATACTCTTTCAGCATTATCCCCCTGAAAGACAAGTTGAGACCTCCATTCAAGGTCTAATCTGCTACATTTGCTGGGAGCCTTTGAAATACTTCCTTAAATCCCCTATGCTTTAATGCAAAAAAAAAATACATTTTTTTAAATAAAAGAGTTTGTTTGGATATATGGGATAATAGTTTTAATAGATCATGCCCTCTTCAAGGCAGGATACAGTTAAATTAAGGACTTCCTAATGGTCCGTGGTGTATAAGGAGAATCTTACAGTGATGAGTAAATACAATGTAAACTTTGCATATTTTCAGTCTATGAATTTCATGAACTTACACTTGAACATACTTTGGGAAACTTAAAGACTAAGCTGAGGTTAAGTTGTTGAATAGTGAAGCTCTGTGTTTGGAGTGGAGGATGTTGGGTTCTATTTTCAACTTACTCATTAATAGTGCCTTTTGAAATTCTTTAGATTTCCAAATAGTGTTTCAAAAGGCAATTTGGGTTGAAGTTATGAGTAGGCAAACACAGCAGAGTGTTCCCTTTCACGTAGTTTTCTATTCATCTACAAACGCTGTTGGTCTGCAATTTGCCTTTGGAAAATGCACACAGTTTGCTTTGATAAACTGAAAATTCCAGCCTCACGCTGCTCTTTTGGGGGAAATCATGAGGCTCCTACCTAACGGGTAAACAGAGCTGCAACTTGTCAAAAGTACTAACATTTGAAAAATTAGAATTACAGTAATTGGATACATCTATTTTAAGAGCTCCTGTGAAAATAATCTCCTAACACTATTTAACTCAAAAGGTTTTAATGTCCCAGCTTTGGTGCTCTGGGTCTACCATGCAGAGTCAAATATATACCCAAGACAGAGGAACAGAGACCTCCTGGAGCAAAGCTGGAGAGAACAAACACAGCCTGCACCTGGGAGTTGGAGAGGTCGCATGGTGCCTAAACGGTACCCTGACATCCCCAAAATAGCACAGAATAAGACATGACAAACATGTTGATGGTGCATTTTCCTTCCCATCTCTAACTTTGTTCCATGTTTCTTTCATTTGAAACTTCCTCTTAAAAAAAATACTGATTTTAAATACATTTTGTTACTCAATGTTAAATTACTAAATACTATTAATAAAAATATTTTCATCTTGGCCCTTTGGGTATTTTTTCCAGAATATTATTACCTATATAGTTATTTCTTTATATAAGTAGTCCTGAAGTAAGATATAGCACTCCCAAAAGGCTTGAAAAGACATAAAATTTCAAGAAACCCCTGATTGCCTTAAATTGAGGTACCAGACTCTTCACAGGTAGGGGACTTCCGGTTAAAGGGCATTGAATAAAGCCATTTCTGTTTCACGTCTCATCCTATGAAGCTTGCTAAAGTCTATAAAAGCAACAACACAATATCAAGAAAAAGCCCCATCTTCATCACTGCAAGGATATGCCCCAACTCCGAGTTTTACACTTTGAAGAATATTTACCAAATACGGTGATCCTGGGAACAAATGAGGTAGGAGGCTGAAAGATAGTACTTAACTTAGTACTTAGACCTTGGACAGAATTTAGATCTCCCTAAAAGGAAGAATTCTGGTGCTCAAATAGCCCTACAGCAATGAAGGAGGGGTGAGTGGTACCCAGGAAAAGTGTGGAATCTCCACACTCAAGGCCCCTCTTGAAACAGGTGGAGATGAAGGAGGAAACACCCCCACTTGTCATCTCATGGTCCTCAGCCAGCACTGTGGCTGAGAAACTGTTGGAAGAGAAGTTGGAAAGAGGAGAAATGTAAGAAGGAACAGAAATCATAAGATCCCAACACAGAGAACTTGTGACTTGAAGGTCCTTACTGTGAGCCACGCTAATCCACTGGATATCTCAGCTAAAGACACGTCCTCCAGTGCCCTGTTTTTCAGTGCCCCATTTTGAAAGTTCCCTGCCTGTTTCTTGTTATGCTCTTCATGAGGACATACTGCCCTTTACCCTCCTTCTTTCCACCAGGCACTCCCTTGCACATATTTCCGTCATCTAATTATGTGCTTGTTTAGAAGTTCCAGAGACTGAGTCTCAAAAAATCCAGACCCGGTCAGGAGATGACCTCAAGGCTGCAGTTAATCTGTAGATAAACAGCCTTTGAGACAGCCCAGCCCATCCACCAGGTGGAGCAACCATTCAAGATAGTCATCAGGACAAGTCACATCACACTGACCAACACCTCCTTGCCGCTCCTGCGTGCCCTTCATGCAAAATTCGCTTTTTAAAACCCCTACCCTCAGCCCAAGACTTCAAAATGATTTCTTTGAGGCACAAGCCTTGGCCATTTCCCCACTGCTAGCTCTGGAAAAAGTCACTCTCCTTTCCCTACAGCTCATCCTCGTTATTGGCTCTTGCAAGTGGCTAGGAGCTGAGCCTGTGCTTGATTACCCCAGACAGAGGACGGCACCCTCCCAGCTCCAATCTTCAGACACATCCGTACCTAACTATGTATAGTATCTTGCTACCAACCTGCCTCCATGCGCATCTCTGCATCCACCCGTTCATCTATTTGTGTTTATCAAATGTTAACAGTGATTAAATATCCTTCATTGGAATGGGATTCCTTTTTGCTTTTTAAGTTTGTTTCTTATGTTTTCTGCATTGCTTAAGTTTTTAAGTACAAGTGAATCATTTTTTAAATAAAATGTTAAATAAGTAATGAAGCAATCCACTTTTTATAAAACTAGTCATTCATTAATTACTTTAAAAAGAATTATTCATGACTAAAAACACATTTTTATTATGATTTCATAGTTTTTAAGTCTACTGAATATGTATCATATACACATATGTATGTGTGTATATGCACATATACACATATGTATACATACACACATACACGCACGCACAGAAAAACAGAGAAACGGAGACACACAGGGACAGAGAGAGTCAGAGAGATGGCTCTTCCTTGAAGGTACTTTTGGAGACACAGATTTCTTTCCCAGTGGTGCTGAAGAAGTGGTTTCTGTGCTTATCCAGCCTGGATTCCCCTCATACCCCAAATTTTGATCCCTCGCACAGAGGTGTCTCCATTTGGACCCACAGTCCTGACTAGTGATCATGGAGCTTTCTTAGTTTTGGGCATGCTATGGCTCTTGCTCTTTCTGTGGCATAGAATTCAACCTCGTTGTGCATTTCCAGCTTACTAAATCACATTTGTATTCCCTCAGTGGCACCTAAACCATCTGAAGCCAAAAGCAGGAGGTTTTACCACCATCATATACTCCCACTGAAGCCCAATGCTGGGGAAGTAGCATCACCATTCTCAAGATGGCTTTGCTTCTGTCACAACTTGCCTAAATTTCCTCTTAATTCACAGAATTGTAGAGTCTAAAAGAAAGGAAGAGAGGAATGGATCGACATTATTGAGCAGTCTTGTAAGCACTTCACATTTCTCTTTTCACTTAGTACTAAAAACAGCCTTTTTGAGATAGGTACTAATGCCCACATTTTACGGATGAGAAAATTAAGGTTTAAATGGGTTAAATAACTTGCATAAGGAGTCTTAGATATTCATGAGAGCCTGAGATTCTAACTATGAACAAAGGCCCTGAAGTCATACTACTTTCACCACTCCGCACTACTGCAGCCAAGAATGTCTCATCTAACTCTTCAGCTGACCTAGCAGGGATCTGCCCAAGACCCAGAGTGGACGGAGGCACTGAACCAGGTCTCCCAAATTTTGTCCCAATGCTTTGACACACCCCAGGTTGCCGATTCCCCACAGCAGGTACAGCTAGGGCTGAAGTCTAAGTGTACTCCACTAAAAACAAGTGCTTTTACAGAGCCAGGAGGCCCCCCTGGTGTTGGCATCTCACCCACTCCCCCTGGACCTCTCCTGTCTCTTTTCAATCCTTGGGTCATCCTTGCTCTTGTCTACATATACAGTTTCTGAGCACAACAGTCATGCACAGCTACTAGGTCCTTTCTGAGGATCTCACTAACTCTGCCCAGTAACTGAAGACAAGTGAGAATTAGCCCTCTCTCATAACCGAGCTTCCAGGAGATTATAAAATCAAGTCCCAAACCAAATTCTGTGACATTTCACACACTTATGAGCAAGCGTGTAGCTTCAGTGAAACCCCACTGTTCTGTGGTGGGACTCTGGAAATGCCTTGCATGAAAAGCTCTTAGAAAACAAATGTTACGATATTCTCGTTGTGTATTTCAGCAAATCATCTCTTGGAGTACTGTGATCAATACTCTTCTAAAGCAGCATCAAGACACAGATCATTTATGTATCAAACTCTCAATTATCTCTAAGGGTGTGCGGTGAAATCGACACTAGATTTTAATGCCTCTTCCTTAAAAAGGAAGGAGTATTTTCAAAATATTTTACCTAATCCACATGCATTGAATATCAAAAATGCTTCAACAAAAGCACATTTCTAACACTTATGATCACTAATCAACAACCTTTCTAAATCTATCAACCTTTCTGATTAATTACTATAGCTTCTGATATTATTTACTGAGCAAGGAAGCAGAAATACTTGTAGTAGGCACCCCTGAAGTCTGGGTTTTCTGATGAAGAGTTAGCACACAGCCCTGATATGCAATTAAAACAAATGAATATACACATCTATATCATGTACCCTAGCATGAATAGTTTAAAGTGAATTGCTACCAACAGACTGACTCACCATTTCTCTTGCCTTGTGATCACTTTGTTCACTTAATTGCCCATTGTCTATCTTGTTTCTAGGACAGTCACTACAGTGTGCTCCCAGGACTCGGACCTCAACGTTCCGCATGCTCCCACCTAGCACAAACCCAGGCCTTCTGGGCCTAGGGCCACAGCTCTGGAGAATTTCCAGATCCACCTGGCCTCACTTTCCCCCAGCCTGTGTGGTTCATGCTGCTCAGTCATGCCAGACACCACGCACCCAAGGGTCTGTGTTTCCCGTCTGGTCAGGGAAATGAAGCTCCAGACTCCAGCCAGGTCTCTAATCTCCACACATATCTCTTACCACGTTCAAAACTGCCTTCTGGAGGGGGATTTAGAGGACAAGTTGGTTCATCACTCCTCTTAACATGGGCTTCAGGGAGTTCACCTCTCTGACCTATCATCACCCCCAAACCTGACATCACCACCTCCCTCGTTCCCTTTTGTGGCAGTGGAATGGGGGGCACCAGATGCCCCCATCCAGCTGTCACCCTTGAGTGCAGAACAGAATTCTCAAGATACAGAAGGAAAGGTAGAAGATGGCATTAAGAATGGGTGAAAACATGCACCAAATACCAACAATCCATTTCCAAGAAAGAAAGGTCAAATACCAGCGAATAAAGACAGACTACGCGTCAGGACTACCAAGCTCCTGACGGTGAGCTGAAGAGTCAGCCAGGTGAGTGAGTGAGGAGCAGGGTGGGTGCTGGAGCCCCACCTTCCTGACCCCTCATCAGTGTCCAGGGGCTCACTGCCCCTCCAGAATGACGCCTACTCTGCCAGACCTTGCAGTTTCTCAAAAGCTACACACAAGCTTGGTTTTTAATGTGAAATCTCATATATGAAATGTTTAAGACCAATTTCAGTTACAAAAAAGTGTGTTGTGCAAACAAAATATTGTTGCAGACCTGCATCACCTGGCATCACTGGAGCATTGAATTCTTTGAGAATCTTAGTGCTGGGACATCCTAAGTATGACGGCACATCTATGAGCTATTGAGGCAATAAAATATTTCTCATAAGATGTGGAATTAACACTGTTTTATATAAAATTCTTTAAAAATAGCTAGCTTCTACTAAAAAGTTACTTTATAAAAGACAAAATAGAAGATGTCTTATTTATGGTATATAATTTAATCCTCATAGCAACCCAGTAGGCAGACCTAATTATTTCCATTTTACAGATAAAGAAACTGAGAAACTCTGAGGGGTAAGTGTGAGGTGTTTTCTGACACCAGCAATAAATTGTCCAATTCTCTGACACCAGCTGGGTATCCAGCAATTCAGTTCAATTATGACATTATCTACCTGGAGTGAGCATCAGATCCCACACATTTAAAATCCCCCAGAACTGCCCCTGCTGCAGTCCCCAGGCCACCTGTACTTCTGTCCTACTGGCTATAAATCCAGGGTTCTCATGACCCCCTCTTCAGGTTTGGCAATTTGCTAAACCAACTCAAAGAACTCAGAAAAACTCTTCGCTTATATTTACTGGTTTACTATAAAGGATACAACGCAGGAACAGCCAATTGGAGTAGACACACAGGGCAAGGTGTGGGGCAATGGGGGGGGTACAGGGCTTGCATGTTCTCTCTAGATGTGTCACCCGCCCAGCAAATTGATGTGTTCACCAACCCAAAAGCTCTCCAAATCCCATTGTTCAGGAGTTTTTATAGAGCACAGTCTCCCGCTGTCTCATCCTACTTCCTGGAGGTCAGCTGGTGAGGCAGGAAATTCTGATCTTCTCAACACTTCTTTCTGGTGACTCCCAGCCTGAGGCAACCTAAAGGCCCCGCCTAAAGTCACCCATCAGCATAAACTCAGGTGTAATGGAGACAGGCCCATTACGAATAACAAAAGACATTTCTATCACTCAGGAAATGCCACCAAGGGTTTCAGGAGCTCTGTGCCAGGAACACAGGACAAAGATCAAATACATAATTTTTGTATTACTCCACCTTAAGTAAACTTTCCAATATCATACAAATGAGCTGAACCAGAATTTAAAACAAGATGTCGTTGGGTCTATGTTCTTAACCCAGGGACTGACTCACTAACATAGCTGTTAAAGTAACATTTGATATTGATATTTTCTCAATCAATCATTAGTCGCTACCATGTCCCAGCATCTGCTCTTTCTGACTATGACTCCAGAGAGGTCTTTCGGTATTCCTGTTGTGCCTGCCCTGAAAGGGAGGAGCATGATGACAAAATCAGTGTTTCTATTCTCTGAGCTGGAGCTACATGTGAAAAGTTGGGAGAGATCATTTTCATTTTGTCCCTTTCATTCGAACTTTTCTTTGCTCCACTAGGACTTAGAATAAATGGTATCTGGTATTTACTTACTTTAATGTGAGCCTATCAAAATGTCAAAGTATTCCCCTGAGAGTGGAACGATTCCTAAAGGCTTAGTCACTTGAAAAATTCAAGAATCTTTGCCTTAAAGTGCTGATGCAGCGTCTGGTGGCCCCCCTCCAGGAAAGGAGACAACTTTGAAAAGAGAGGGGAAAGTCAACACTGAAACCAGAGCGCTGAATTATCAATGGCGCATTTTCAGTCCCCCTTGGGAAACATGATTTAGGTTGGCCACTCCTTTCTGGACATCTGAATCATTTCAGAGGGGAGGGCGCCAGGACAGGGCTTTCCTCATTGTGTCCAGTCATGAGGTTCTCTCGCCTGGTGGACACAAGGAAGCAGAAGGCATCTGAGGTAACATACTGGGCACATGACAGGGGTTCTGATGGTTGGAAAGAGAACTGAGCATATCGTGTGATTTTCTAGAAAGAGAGCTTGATTTGGGGTCGGAGGAACTGGGTTCTAGCTCAAGTTATTCTCACTGTTACGAGACCTTTGTCGGGTTTGGCGATCTCGTTCTGTGTTCTCAGTTCGTGTGCTCATGGCGGAAGAATGACCAGATGCACCAAAGTAAGGCAACCACGAGGTGAAATTTATTGAGGAGAGAAAGATAGGATTATAGAGCAAGGGCAAGATATAGGTTTATAGAGCAAGATACATATGCCACAGATGACAACCTGACCCCTCATAGCAAAAGAGAGATGTTGATTATGGTCTGGGTCTTCTTTTATAATGGACAGATAGGGACATCCCCATGGTTCAGACATCATCATGGAACCACTTTGATGGACAGTTGGGAGTTAAATGACCTGAGTCTTATGGTGCATGTGGATTTCCCCTGAGCCTTTCTGAAAGCCCATGGTGGGGGGTGAACAGCAACATCACCCACTTTCTTCCCTAGGAGACCCAGAGTCCTTTGCTATCTACCTAACACTTTCACAGTTTTCTCCCTATTCAATGAGAGGAGTGCATTAGATCATAGTTACATTGGTTGAAATACAATAGCAATAATTTACCTGCCACTTTGCATGCCCTTTCTCTTGAATCTTAATGATAACTGTGAAAATTTTGCACCATTCTATTTTGTAAAGGGTTAGATTAAATTACTGGCCCAGAATTACACAAATGCTAACTACAAATTCATGGTCTTTCCAAACACTCAGCTACTTAGGTGGTCATTAAGTTTATTCCAATTCTTCATAGTATTCTATTTCCTCCCTTATCTACCCAAAGTTCGTTTCATTTCCACTAAAATACTTTTTTTCCTGAGAATCATTATGATGCTATGAAAAGAGTGAATAATATTTATACCAGTTTGATAAAATACATAGCAAAGATCTGCTATCTTCATTAACCACTGTGGTTACAAATACTGCCTGAAGTAATTATCTTTATCTGGACTAAGTTCCACAATGCCAGGGACTATATATATATTCTTATATCTAAATATGTCTTTGCTTACCCCCAGGGTAAGAATAGAGTAGGAGCCTCTCAAATTTTTTTCTTCAATTTTGATTATCTGATGCAACCCAAATAACTTGACCCCTTCAGTGGCAGAAACACTCCGGGGCTTCTTCACTTCCCCACTGTGCTTCTCACTCCGTTGTGCCTCCCCACAGGCCTGTTCTCAGGCTCAGCTTGCTGCTTCCGCCGGTTTTCTAGCACCTCCTGCGTGCCTGTGACTCCAGGGCGCAGGCAGATAGGTGCAAGAACACGGAGTCGCTGGAAAGGTGCACAGACTAAAATAGCTGTGATAAAATGTTCCAAATGGAAATACATTCCCTGTACAATCAATGAACAAGGGCAGGTATGAGTAACTTCACACGATGACACGATTTAAAGGCCATTTGTGGTCTGCAGTTTGAATGTCTCCCCCAGTTCCTCTATTCTGTAGAAGAAGTCACAGCAATCCTGAAATATGCTTGCATTCAAAGTAATTAAGCAAACACACACAGGCACTTAAAGGTATAATGAGACTTAAACAGTAATGTTCACGTTTTTTTTCCTGGTGATTTCAACAGCCATCATTTATACATATTCATGTTACTAAGAGGCATTTGGGAGATAGCCTTGCAATGTCTACTTCGTTTTCCATCCATTTGTTCATTAGAAAATGACGGCACAGAAAGCGGGGAGACATCAGCAGAACATGCCTGTGTTGTGTGGAGTCACAGCATACGTGCAAAGATGAGTAACTGCATGGAGGCTCTGTCTCCAATGCACCCTCCCCCCGCCACACACATACATCCCTGACACCCTCTCTTCTCAACACACTGAGCACTCCCAGCTTCCTGAGCCCCCTGGCTGCAGCAGCCACAGCAACTCTGCACTGCTGCTGTGGCCTCATTCTGCAGTGTAGGAGCAGTTCCTGCTCCTTACCCCTCCCCTCCGCCCCAGCCTTCTCCTTCTAGAGAGTAGCTGCTGATCTTCCAGGGCTCATTTACAGTGGTCTGCTCCAGTCTGGGTCTCCTCACCTCTTGGCCAGATAAATCGCGTCTCTCCCAGAGATTCATAGGTGTTAGCTAAGTCTTGAAGCACTCACCATACTGTGTGTGTTTACTTCTCTGGGTTTTAAATTATTTTGTGAGTGACTTGAGGGCAGTGACTGTGACTCTGTCTCATTCTATTGTTTGTTTGTTTCTTTTTTCTTTTTTTATTTTCGCATTGGGACCTCTTTATGGCTCTCTAGCACACTGGGTATGCTCAAAATAATACATGTTGAATGAATACAGGAAATAATTAAGAAACTCCTAGCTTAATGCTGTGGAGACAGAGGCAAATGAATAAACAGAATGCCATACGACAGGCTCTCTGAGCACCTGTGGAAGGGGCAGCCCACCCTCAGCCTTGGGGAGGGCTTCATACCCCAGGAGTTCACTGTCATTTTGCTCAGGTGAGCTGCTCAGGCCCAGCCCTCAGGAGCAGGCTCAATATTGTTTCTGCCCCAACAGAAAAATGCAAAGTCCCACAAAATGCAAGAAGGGAGTCATTTCATAGGGAGAATTGTTGCTTGAAGAGAGTGAGGAAAAATTGCATGGGAGCCACTTCTGCTGCCCAGGCTTGGGGAAGACACACTATGTCAAAACACGGGGACAGGGTGGGGGAAAGACATAGTACATTGGAGAGGGGAGCAGAGCAGTGTCGGAGTGTGGCAGAGGGGTGGCAGAACAAACTTCCCAAAGCAGGGAGGACTGCTGAACTGAAGACAGTTCAGAGGGAGAAGATGCAGAAAGCTCCTGGCATCCCCTCTCTTTGCCTAAAAGCAGGAAAAAGATTCATGAAGACAAAAGGTATCCTGCCCCTGTCTCTATGGGAGAGCAAAAGTTAACGACTGAAGACAACTCTAGACCCTTAGTCTTGAGATGGCGCCAGTGGAATCTACTTTAAAAAGCTTTACTAACTGGCATTTTTCTGTCATTTATTTGCGTTCCCACAGGTTGCTGCCACTAGAGAATCAAAGTCCTTTTCCTTTGTCTTGTCACTTCTCTAAAATTTACTATTCTTTCTTGAAGATGCTATATAAGTGTAAATACAAAGCCACCTCTTTAAGAACTACTCATTCTCTGTGTGTCCCCCATATATGTATGAAATGTACATGTTAATGAACTTGTTTGTTCATCTGTCTTTTGTAGCAGGAGTGCCTTCCAGAGTAGAACTATGGAGGTTGAAGAAAATCCCAGAAATTTCTTCCTGCGTGAATCAGCTAAGTTACAACCATGCCTCTATACCCGGGATAGCTATAAGGTTAATGTTAAGGGTATAAGGCAGGGGTTTTGTATGGGAAAACCCACACTCAATCCTTCTTTCCAGAGACAACACTATCTGTGCATGGACAGTAGCACACAAGAGCCCAACAGAAATTTAAAACAAAACAAAACTTTCTTTCCCTTAGTGGCTGGCCAGAGCTTGGTTATGACACTTTGGCCGCCGGAGCAGACCTCTTCCCAACCGTGCGCCGGGCTCAGGTTCGGGGATCTAGGTAAAGTCCCCTCCCTCCCCCACTTCACTCCCTTGAATCTGGAAGAGCTGGATGTATGAACCACGTCCCGGACAAATGGCCCGTGGAGGGGACAGTCAGGCACCTTGTCCCAGGGTGCCGGGAAGCTGGTGCAGAGAGTGCAGGTGTGCTGCGCTCTGGGGTCGGCTTCACAGACGCTGAGAAGCAAGTGCAAGAGCCAGACCGGCGACAGCGCTGGCAGGCAGCGAGCGCCAAGGTCGGGCACCTGCTGCCTCTACAGGCCAGCGCGCCGTTGCCCAGAATCTGGGGCTCTGCCCAAGCGGGCTGGCGGTTCTTACTGTCTCAGACAGACGGCAGAGAGAATAGATAAAACAGAGAGAGCGCCTTCGTATTTCCCTAAGGACAAAGATGGAAATACCGGGGCAAGAAAGAAAGATGTCCCTTTGCCAAAACTGGAGAGTATCTTCCGGCCAAGTATGTAACTTTCCGATACACACTTTCCTGAAATGTAAAATGGCGAAAATAAGAGAAATTTTCTCCCAGAGCGATTGAGAAGATTAAAAGGGAGAATCTACTGAAACAGCTGTAACATGAAGTCACTAGGAGTTACCTTGGTGGCAACACACAGCCCTCCCTCCAGTCAGTGCCTCAGAACGGCGTTGGCTCTTCCCTCTGACTGCCACCTAGTATTTCATGAATGTAATTTTTTAATCTGGCCTCACTGTCCCCTGACTTCTACAGTGCCCAGTCCTGAGTCCGGCACAGACACTTGTTACCAGAGTGCTCTCTGTGACCTGGAAACCATGCCGGCTCTGTCCTGATACCACGCATGATTCAGGAGTGCCAGGGTGGAGAGAAATTAGTAGAGAAAGGAAATTATTTTCAAGCTGTATTACCAATTCTCATTTATAGCAATAACTTGGGTTGTTTTTTTTTTTTTTTTTTTGCTTTAATGTTAAAAATATTTATTTATTTTTCCCTATAAGATCACACAAAAGTTAGGAAGAGAAGGAAGAAATGGGTTAAAAAATAAACAAATAGGAATTCTTAGCTATTCAGTGGCTCAGGCTTACAGGGCTGGAGAGCACATGCCCAGTGTGAATGGACGTGAACACACAGGCTCCCAGAGCCGGAGATCTGTGGAACCTGCAGTAGCCCACATTTGCTGACACCAGCCAAAGCACTTCGCCATCCTGATAGGATGATAACCTCCAAAATAAACGTGATAAAGTCCTGCTGTTTTCTGTAAGCGGCTGCTTAAATTGGGAACACTGTGCCCTGTCCTGGGAGCACCGTGGCTAACTAACAGCACGTTTAGGAAGAGTCATCACATTGCAAGGGTCAAGAGAATGTTCTGTGTGATGACCCAGTAAAGGAGTGTCTGAGGGGACCCAGGTGACTGCCTTCAAACAAGCAGTGCCATAGAGATGAGAGACCATACTCTTTCCCTGTTAATCCAAGAGCTGGACTGGCTAGATTCATAGAGAAAATAAATGCAGTTCACTTATAAGAAAGAAAATGTTGATAGCCTTGGCAGTCCAATAGTGGAATGGGCAGCTTACAAAGTTATGGACTTCACAGCATGAAAAATGGGCATGCAGTCATCTTTGGGGGCACATTCTATACATCTTAGCTATCGAAGATAAATGTTCCCTAAGACTTAGGAAAACATCTGAAAATGGCTCTAATAGAGGGGAGGAGGGAGCTAGAGTGAAAAGAACAGGTACCACAAACGAGGAACCCATTTCAGGCCCAAAGTTAAAAAAAAAAAAAAACAAGGAAGGAAAAAGGTAGTTAAAGGAAAGATTAACTTACTGTCATTTGTTACCCCTCAAACACACTAAGAATCCATTATGTGCAAACACACATTTAGTTGGATATTGTGGAAAATACACTAAATGAATTAGTCAGAATGCAGTTCTCATACGGAAAAGCATATTCATAAATAATGATATTATCATGTTGAAAGTGACATAAATGTGGTGCACAGAAAGTCTTCTGAGAATTAGACTTTAAATAAAAATGACAAATCAGCTTGTATTTTTCTTGTAATAAAAAAATGAGAAAAAAAATTAAAGGATTTAAAATCAATTGCCTCTTGTTTGCAAGAAAAGAAATATACATAATCCAAATCAGTTTGAATCAGAGAAATAAGAAAGAAAAGTTTTAGGAAAAAAAAGCAGTTTTTTGTTTCATTTCTCTCATATTATAAATATTACTGAATCTTAGATTCAAATTGAATAACAAAAAACACATTTTTGAAGTTATTCTAAATATTTCCCCATTAAAGTTTATTTTAATGTAACTTAAGACAGGCTTATTGAAAACATATTAGAAAAATTAAATAAGAAAAAAATTTTAAAGACCTATAATCTCACTATTTTAAAGATATAACCTTTTCTAATGTCTATAAATATAAATTAATATACATTTAAATATAATATATGAGTATATATATCATGAATAATAAACAATGAACAATATTAAACATTCTTTTTGTGACATAACTCACACACATCTAGAAAGTTATTTCTCCATTAGTAAAAATGCTTTATGATATTATCTTTAATGGCTCATTCCTTTGTTAGGTGCACTATAATATATTTTTTATTATGGTAAAATATAGCCTAACAAAATTTACCATTTTAATCATTTTTAAATGTACAGCTTAGCGGCATTAAGTACATTCATGTTGTTGTGCAACTATAATACCTTTTTAAAAGCCTTAATTGTTGGACATTGAATTTGTTACTGCAAGTAATGCTAAAATAAATGTGCCAATAGAAGGCCATATTTCACATTATTTTGTTATAAATTTCCCTTTGCTTTTGTTCCAACATATGAATGCCAACTTCTATATAATGCTGAAAACACTAAGTATTTCTATCACATTTTCTTTATGTATCTGACAGAAAAAACAGCAGTGTATCCATACTATATTAATTTATGTTTATTTACTTATTTTCAAATAACTCTGAATGTTTGGCAGATGTGTATTTGTAATGAATTGCAAGGCATTTGTAAGATAATTCCTAAGATGAATTGATACTGCCTGAGGAAGTCAGAAAGCATTGCAGACAGTTCCATACTCTGTCAGTTATCACACTGATGGGAATCATTCATTTGTCATAAAGGGATTCTTTTGATGTTGCACTGTTTTTCTGTTGGTGTTGTATGCCAACTCCCAAGAGGCTCTGTTGAGGGCTGCCCCCAGGAGGTGTCAATTCCTGGGCACATCAGCAGGTGGCTTTCCAAAGTCCGCAGGCACAAAGATCCAGATACTGGCAGCTGAAAGTTGGCCGAGGACATTGAAGGGTTGGAGGGCTAAGGGGGATAGAGGTGACAGCTGGTATTGTCTGCTACGGCCAAGACCAATCTTCCCACCACCATGAAAAGTCATTACTAAAAGGTTTCATATTTTCTTTCAAATATATTTTTACTGCAAATACTATACATGGAATGTTGTTGTCTTGGTATTATTTCCCACTCATATTGCTAACAGTCACCATCTTGTTAAAATTGTTTCCATCATTTTGATGACCACACAGTTTTCTTCTGGATTTACTATAGCTTTACTGTAGCTCACTTAACCCAGTGTTTGTCTTCTGGTACATCACAGCAAAGTGGTGTGTGGGAATCCTTGATAGATGAGCTGCCAAGGTATTGTCAATTTTTATTATAAGTGTATGTATTTTACGACGACTAAGGATCATACCGTGACAGCAGTGTCTGCTAGACAGAACATGGAGCCAAATGAAAGAAACAGAAAAACTTCACATCAGTTGAATACCAAAGAAAGATCGTATATCTATTTAAAAAACTTGAAGATTTTGCCCAAAGGCTACAAAAGAAATGCACAGCAAAATTTAAACTCTTCTCCTCAAGGAGGAATTGAGATAAAGGGTGACCAAATAAAAAGCACAAGAATACGGCATTTAATCAATCCCTGAAAAATTCCAGTGTTCTAAACTGCATAGAAACACAAATATGTTGACCATTGTGAGCTTAAACATGTTGTTGCTGGAGAGTTTCTTCATCGTTGGCCTCAGCTGCAGTTTAATTAGGTATAACTTCCAGTTTATGGCACAGAATTACCACCAGCTCACCAAAGACTCCATTCTATTTTGTTTTCTTTTCACTCTTCCTGACCCCAACCCTGTTCCATGCTCCCACAGAGATGCCCAATCCAATGTGTTGATTACATGTCCTTGGATATGTATATAACCTCGTGAAAATAGAGTGTTCATTTCTTGTACATGTTTTTAGGTTGTGTAAATGTTATTGTGCTGTGGAGCTATCTATTTGTATGTGTGTGTCATGAGGTAGCTTTGAGTCATCTTCACGTGGTCGTATGTTCACCTAATTCGTTGTTCCTGAGTGCTTGCTACAGTGAACATGTCCATCATATTTTACCTATTTAGAGATGAACACGTAAGATGGTTCCAACCAGCAACTACCACAAACAGTTCTTAAAAGAATTGGCTTCATATGTGATCTTGTATGAACGTTTTTGTCACACACACCTAGGAAGGAGGTTGCTGGGAAACCAGGCATGCACATTTGCAGTGTAACTTCAGTCAGCTCTCTCCAGACCACCCGTGTTGGTCTGCATCCACACCGGCCACTCCACACACACCCCCACCCAGAAAAGCACTTGGCACAATTCAAACCTCTATTGTTTCCTAAAATGTGTCTTCTAATATGTGCAAAGTGTTCTCTCAGTTTATTATTGGTGAAGTTGTATATCTTTTCATGTATTTCTAGATGTTTGGGTTTATTCTTTAGGTTTCTCTGTGTTCTTCCTGTTGATTTATAGAAGCTCTTTTATATCCAAGATATTAATGCTTAACCTGTTTTAGTCATTGCAAATAATGTCCTTCCAGTCTGCTCTGTGTTTGCTAACACCATCTCTATCTTCCTTTGTTACTGAAATTCTTAATTTTTATGTAGTAAAATCCATTAACTTTTTTTTTCTTTACAGTTTTTGGATTTGGGCTGAGGATCTGGGATACTCGCTCTTTCTCCCACCCTTACGCCAGGCCTTCCACATTTTCTTACTTTAGCTTTATAGTGTTTAAGATTTTTAAGTACTCTGGATTTCACATTTATGTATTGAATGAGAGGAATCACACTCTACTTTTCTCCATTTAGTGAGCCTTTATCCTTAACATTTTCCCCACAACATTGGGGTATCAGTTTTACCATGTGTCATATCTGCTACCAATACGTGGTTGCATTTCCAAACTTTCTATCCTAATCCCTCAGTCAATTTTGAATCAGAACATATTGGCTGCACACCCTCAACAATGGCTCTTCAGAAACATTACGTGTATTGGAATAAAGATTATCCCAGCTTCCTAAAATGAGCTTGGAAAGATTCATTATTTTCTCCTATTTTCTGCAACGACTTTTGTAAGTTAATAAATGGCTATTCCTTGAGAGTTTGTAGAATTTATGGTTAATCCTGCAATGACCACTTCAATAACTTTAACACTTACTGGATGTGTCATGTTCTTTATTTCATAGACAATTTTTGGCATTTCATGTTTCCATAGGAATTTACCATTTCAGCTAACTTTTCAAATATATTAGCATATAAAAGCTCTTAATACTCTAATACTTTCAAAATCTCTTTGGTGTCTTATTTAATTATCTAAAATGGAATTGTGAAGTGGTTTTTTTATTATTGATTTCCAATTGTATTGCATTCTGGCCAAAGACCTTAGTCTACAAGATTTTTAAGTCTTAAAATTTATGAAGCTTCATTTGTGGCCTATACATGGTCATTTTTGTGTTATCTATAAACCCAAGCAAGATGTTTATTTTTGGCAGTATTCATCTATCTACACATGCATAAACAAATCTATTATTTTTAATTGGGTTATTTCAATGTTATGGTAAAAGAAATATATATATGGTCTTCATGCCTGGTTCCTGGCACAGAGTTTCTAAAATTCTTGTAACTTCCTGAGTGATAAGGGTGATAGAAACATCTTTTCTTATACATATTTGGTTTTTGTCCCAGTTTCTGAAATAGCTTCAGAGTGATAAAGTTGAAAGGAAGATTTGTCGTTATTCATAATAGGCCCCTTTCAATCACTCCTGAGTGTATGTTAATACAGTGACTTTTGGAAAACCCCTAAAAATAATGGGGCTAGTTGCCAAGAGAACCAACTATATGATTAGAGGTTTGGGGCTGACAACCTAAAATAAGTGACTGAGGCAAAAGCCTCAATCAATGGAGGTTTATTAAGCCAAAGTCTGAGGATGGGCCAGGAAAAAATACAAACCACAGATATATCTGTGACTGTTCTCTGAAGGGGAATTTGGGACCTTCAGTGTTTAAGTGGAGGCTTACAGAAAAAAGTAAGGAGAGGGGATGAGATAAATGGTTACACTCTGTGAGGCCCAGGAAATCTATTAATACATTTTACATAAAATAAGGAGAATATTAGAAGAGAAAAAGAGAGTTAAAGAAGCATCAGTTATGTAGATTTCCATGGTGGAAGAATGTTTGATCTCATCTTGTTTTTGTCCTGCACCAGGGATGATAAGCCTGTAATTAACATTATTAGTGTGGCTCATGCCTGTAATTCTAGCACTCTGGGAGGCCAGGGTGGGAGGATTGCTCGAGGTCAGGAGATTGAGACCAGCTTGAGCAAGACCAAGACCCCATCTCTACCAAAAATAGAAAGAAGACTCCCAAAGCAATCATAGCAGCAACAAAAACAAATAAATGGGACATGATCAAAATAAAAGGCTTCTGCACAGCCAAGGAAGCTATCATTAGAGTGAACAGACAACCTACAGAATGGGAGAAAATATTTACTGTCTACACATCCAATAAAGAGCTGATAACAAGAATCTATCTAGAACTTAAGAAAATCAACAAGAAAAAATCAAACAACCCATCAATAAATGGGCAAAGGACATGAACAGAAACTTTTCAAAAGAAGATAGACTAATGGCCAGCAAACATATAAAAAAATGCTCAACATTTCTAATCATCAGGGAAATGCAAATCAAAACCACAATGAGATATCACTTAACTCCAGTGATAATGGCCTTTATCAAAAAGTCCCAAAACAACAAATGCTGGCATAGATGTGGGACTGAAAATTAGTAAAACCCCTGTGGAAAGTAATTTGTAGATATCTCAAAGAGCTAAAAATAGATATACAATTTGATCCGGCAATCCCACTACCAGACATCTACCCAAACAAACAAAAAAAAGACATTCTGTAATAAAGACATCTGCACTGGAATGTTTATGGCAGCACAATTCCACAATTGCAAAGATGTGGAAACAACCCAAGTGCCCATCAATACATGAGTGGATTAATAAAATGTGGTATATGTATACCATGGAATACTACCCAACTACAAAAAACAATGGTGTTCTAGCACCTATTATATTATCCTGGATTGAGCTGGAGCCCATCCTTCAAAGTGAGGTGTCACAAGAATGGAAAAATAAGCACCACATGTACTCACCATCAAATTGGTACTAACTGATCAACACTAAGGTGCTCACATGGAAGTAATATTCACTGGGTGTTGGTCAGGTGGGGCGGGTGGGGAGGGTAAACTCACAACTAATGGAGATGGAGCCAACTGTATGGGGAGGGGCACACCTCTAGCTCTGGCTTGGGCGAGGCAAAGGCATTACTTGTAACCAAAATGTTTGTACCCCCATAATATTGTGAAATAAAAAAAAAAAGAATTTGTATTTATCACAAGATTCTATTAAGAAAGTAAAATATCACAAATTGGGAGAAGATATTTGTAACCAGATAAATGGTCATAAATAAAAGGCATCTTTAAGGACTTTGTATCCAGGATATATAGAGAACTCCTCTGAACAAATGTTTTTTAAAAAATAAAAAAAATTAGCCAGGTGTGGTGGTGTGCCCCTATAGTCCCAGCTACTCAGGAGACTGAGGCAGGAGGATCACTTGAGCCTAGGAGTTTGAGGTTGCAGTGGGCTATGATGATACCACTGCACTCTAGCCAGGGTGACTGAGTGGGACCCTGTCTCAAACAAACAAGCAAAAATTATTAGTGTGAAATGAAACAGACTTTAGTTTTAGGAGCCAGACTTAGCCTGCAGACCCAGAGTTATACTTTGCATGCCCCTGCTTATGGGAGATCAGCAAGAAACTTCTCTATGAATTATCTGTAGGGCCAGTCCTTCACAGGTACCTGAGGACTTTCACCTTTAGTGGAGATCTAGCTAATGAATAATGTTAGTAACAGCTGTTCCTTCAGAAGGAGGTGTTGCGTGACTAGTCCTCCAGGTTTGACCTTCACTGTTGCATAAGGAGTTGTGGAGGTGGTGGGGACATTCCTGAAATTTTTGCTTTTCATTACAGTACTTTCATCCCCACCCACCAACCTGGTAGAGGAAGGGGATGGAGGCTGAGTTAATTACCAATGGCCAGTGATTTAATCAGTCATACCTATGTAATGAAACCTCCAAAGAAGCCCTTCCTGATGGGATTCAGAGAGCCTGGTGAACACATGGCATCCATTTGCCAGGAGGGTAGTGCACCCCAGACTCCATGGGGACAGAAGCTCGTGTGCTCAGCACACTTCCAGACCTTGCCGTACATATCTCTTCATCTGGCTGTTCAATTGTATGCTTTAAAATGTCGTTCGTAATAAATCAATACTACTAAGTAAACTGTTTCCCTGGTCCTGTGAGCCATTCTAGCAAACTACTGAAACTGAGAAGGAGGCCATAAGAACCTCTGATTTGTACCTAAGTCAGAGAGAAGTTGTGGATAAACTGAGGAACAACTACTTGTAATTGGCATCTAAGCTAGGGTCAGGACAGTCTTGTGGGACTCAATCCTCAACATATGGGCTCTCACTAACTCTGGGCAGTTACTGTCAGAATTGAATTAAATTACAGGGTACCCATTTGGTGTTGACCAACAATTGGTTGGTATGGGAAAACCCAACACATGTTTGATATTAGAAATGTTCTCTGTGAGCAGAGAAGCAGTTTGCTTTTTTCTGTTAGTTATATATATTTTCTATAAATTTAATATTGTTTGATTGCTCGGCCTGCTAATTTATGAAATATGTATTTTAAATTATCCAACTATTATACAATTATTAGTTTATTAGCTTACCTATTTGTTTCTTGACTTTGACAGTTGTTTCAAACATTTCAAATCTTCAAACTTGGGCTCTTATATGTTCCTGACCATTACATTTTCTTGATCTCTTGTTCCTCATTATGTTCCCTTATGATGTTTTTAAACTTGGTTTCTATTTTTATTGATACAAACTTTTTTAAATATTTCAGACTGAATATATTGAAAATAACATTCAATCATCTTCCTGCAGCCATTGTTGCACGTGAGAGATATCTGATGTAAATCTGATTTTTACCTACAAAGCTTTTTAGAATACCGCTTTTTATTTGATCTACCTAAATTTCACTACATATGTCAAGGATTTTTGTTTGTTTTTCCTTATTTACTCTATGTTCTCTCTGAACATCTTCAATATGAGGTCTTCATCTTCCATTAATTATGAGATTTTTTAGCATAATTTATTCAAATACTTTTTTATCCATTTCTTAAATTTTGTCTTCTGGGCTTATTATTTTTATCAATTTTTCTACTTTTACTGAATGTATTTATTAACTTATCTTTTATATTATTTTTGATGCCTTCTTGGAAAGAGAATTTTTTTTTTACAATTCATTACTTTTTGTGTAAAGTTTATTCACCCATATATTAATTTTTTTATTTCAACTATTATCATTTTCTTAGTATTTTAATCTGATTTTTAAAAATAAAACTATTTGGCTTTCTTTTTTTCTCATTACCAATAGTGTCCCCTCTATCTTTGAGCATAAATTTAAATTCTCATTCTTAAGGGGCCATTAGATAAAGTTTATGTAGTTTGCTGTGCTTTTCTTGTATTTGTTTTTCTTAGATGTCTTGTTATCTTTCTTGTGATATCAGAAATTCTGGGGGCTCTCATCTACTTTAGCAGTTAATACATGACTCGGAAAAGAAGCAAACCTCTAGGCTTCCGTGCATTCCATAGTTGGAGTATGGGACAGGTCTGGACATGTGAGGTGAGTCTGTACCAGGCTGAGGATGCACCTTGAGGTAGAGATCCACTCTCCGCTTCCGGCATCCTCCCTCAGCAAACCTACTCCCAGGGGACCTGCTTGCCCCGCTTCCCTGCTTTGTACTTGATTGTGTAATCACCTGGCTCCTGGAGTCATGAGCTGTGTGGCTGGGTGAGGGGTTTTTCAGGGACCAGCTGTCCTTCATGACCTTATTGAGACCAACTTTCCACTGGCCCTTCTCGGGGGTGTGCTGTTTGTACCCCACCATCCCTGGACAGCACAGACAGTGCTCCTGTTTTAGGGACCAACCACGTTGGGTCAAGGGAGGAGCAATGGCCTATTCTCAGAAATGTTGGGAGACAAAAGTGGTATGAAAAGTGTCTCCCAACATACTCTCTGATCATCCATCAGGACCTTTTCACTCAAGGCTGTTATTTTCCCCTTAATAGGACTCAATCATCTTCTGTCTTCATATTATTTCCTCCCAGATTTCACATTTGATTTCTCATCTCTCTTTTCCTATCTCCCTTTTGTGTCACGCCTCTCAAGTTTTAGGTTAGTGTGCCGTATTCTCTGGAAGCAGAAATTCAGGAAAAATACTTTCATTCTCACTTTATATATGAGAAAATTTAGGCTCAGGGAATTTAAATAATTTGCCATGCATTACCCAGACAATAAGCAGCAGAGAGAGAACAATGTCTGACTGCAATTCCCATGGTCTTTCCCAGGAATTTATATCATATAATAAGTAATATACATAAATCATTTCTATGAATATCATTTGCTCAGTCAACAAGGAAAAAACCATCTTGTTTTCACAAACTCGGGAGCTAGAAGATCATTTTAAATTTGCCCCCAAATATGAAACACATAGGAGATATTCCAGTCCCAAAGGTTCATTTCCACTTGGTGGAGATGAGAAAAGGCTGTTGAATAAATGCAAAGATAATTTTGAGTCTCATTTGCAAAGACAACTCGTGCAGAAATTGCATACATAAACCCCATAAGTGGACACTGAACGTTTACAATTTAGAGCCTTTCCAGTGATGTGCACAGAGCAAATGAAAATCACTCATAGCTAGCGCTCCACCACTAACAGAACATTAGCTCTCCTTTCAGGTAAGTGCTTTGCAATGCAATGCCCTGAACAACAGCTCTTGAAACAAGGCAACACGTTTAATTTTTAATCACCACATAGTTGCTTGTTATGGAAGCAGACACACTAGTGCCAAGTGTTAAAACATAAGCTAGTCAAATGGAAAATACCACCTGGGTTGTCATTTCCCTAAATAATTCATGGCAAATTTGAAATAACTGCTGGGGGTGTTTGTTAAATTCTGTGAAGCTTTTGTCTTTTTACTTCTGTGTATTTTAAGTTGAAGGAAATGCTTATTTGAAGGCAAGAGGGATTATTTTGAGTAATATTTCTAATCTCGTGATTCAAACGGTATTGAGCTTCTTTGTAAGGCGCTGTCATAAGTGTTTGGATGCCAAAACAGAGACTCTTCCTTGGTCTGCGAACAATCAGACAGTCAGCAAAGGCCCAAGCCCACAGCGCCATCACTTCCCCACCCTGGAGAATCCACTCGACGGGATGTTTTAGCTCAGTCACCTCACCAGTCAGATACAACAGAGTCTACCTGCTCTGAAGTAGAACTTGTATCTGAACACAGCATCCAAAGCGGAGACAACCAGCCAACCTACTTACTTTCTTATTCAGATGAAAATCCTGCTATAAAAGGGGAGAAGGAAAATCCCAACATGGAACATCCTGTGTGCTAAATGTTTTGCCAGTCATTTTACATTTGTAACTCAACCAGGTTGGTACATGCCTATGATGTTGCTACCAGAAATTAGCTTGCCCCTCAAAGTGTCCCCACCTTTTTTCTGAAATTGTTAGAGGGATTGGCCTCACGGTGCTCAGGAAGTAGGTAGGGCATCCAGTACTACCAACCCCAGCCTCTCCACCCTGCCACCATGCCACCAGCTCTCCAGCTGATGAAGCTAGCAATGCTCTGCTGAGAATTCTCCTGCAGTAGGAGCCACACTGCTACTGTTATTCTTATACTGGGAAGGGATGTTGTATTTTCCATGCCCCCCTTAACCCTAGACATGGCTATGACTTTCACCTACTTACTATACAGGTAACTGACTTGAGGCAGTAACTCTCTATTAGAATTGTCAGAAATAGCAAGAATCATCTTCTACTGTGAGACTAACGAACCTACATCCACTGCCAAAGTCAGGTCTGCCCGTGGTCTCTAGCTGAGCACCCCTGCCTCACTCCAGGCTGCTTCTACAGTTGGCAGGCCCCTTTTCAGGCTGTCATTAAAGGCTCTGTATTTTAGATGTGAAGTCCAAACCTAACAAAACCCCAGTCTGGCAAAAGGATGAGAGATTAAAATAAGAAGCAGCCACCACTAACTCAACATTTATGTAATATAGTAGGCATGATTCCATAGAGAGCTAATTTAATCTTTTTAATACCCCTGAAGAATGGATATTATTATACTCCTTTTTAACAGATGGGAAACTGTAGCTAAGCGAAGTTAATAGCTTGCCCAAGGTCACACAAGTCCTCAAGAGCAGAGACGAGACATACACTCAAGTTTGGCCAACTCTGCAGTCAATGCCTGCAAAGATAGCACCCTGCCTTCCTAAAAATTACAGAGATGGCGGGGTAGTGCTGAAGAAGTAAAGGATCATATTTTCTAAATCATTTAGATAAAAATAGCACATCCTTCACGGGGTTATCTTCCTTTTATGACATGTTAGTTTAGATTTCCATTACCTGGTATAAGAATATGTCTAAAAATACTTTGGAAAGTTTATAACCCTATTAAAAGGCAAGGTACTATTATTATTAATTTTTAAGGTTTAGTGGTCTTCGTGTAAAGAATATTTTTATTTATACAATGATTTCAAATCTATGCTGTAACTGAAAGAAAATATTATGGACTTTATGATTATTTTACAAATATTATAAGGAGAACTATGAACTATGCACATTCCAAAGTTGATTACTTTGAGGTCCTTTATGCAAAATATCCAAGGACTATATATATGATTTATACAATGTTAAGTCTGTAGAAACTTCTTGCTGTTGATAACGGGGAGCAGTGATCTGGCTTTGTTTCAGAAATACTACTTATTCATCTACATTGTAAATACACAGTAAATTAATGTTTATTAAAACATGCATAAAACATTAAAAATTATGTATTATTACAATTATTAATAAAATTATGCTAGTGATTTAAAGTGTGAGCACAGCTAAAATAATACCAGCTGCCATTTATTGACTGTAATTTGTGTGTCAGGAGCCACGTTAGACGTTCTATCTGCCACACCTCTCTGCATTTCTTTGTCTCAGAAACTCTGAGGTTGAACACTGAGGCTGAATGAGGTTAAGCAATGTACACGAAGTCACAGAGCTAGAGGTTCTCTAGCAGAGAGGATTTGAATCCAGACCTATCCATCTCTGAAATTCTTTCTATTTGGCAGAGACCTTAGAACTCTCATGACCTCAGGATAGAACCAGAACCAACAATGCCCATGCTCCTCACAGTTTAATGTTTCTCATTTGACCCTCTTGACTCTCTGGAGCTATCTCAAAAGATACTATGCAAAGTGAAGCCTCCTTTCCCAGATTACAATTCATATTTCTTCTCATCCAAGTCTCCCTTTTAGGAACCTCAAAAATAACCCTGGTAAGTGAAAACCTGTACCTGGGGTTTCCCAAGGTCAGTGAAAGGTACAGAATAATACTGCATGTTAAACTGTAATCACTGTCTTAAAGTTCCTTAAAGATCATCTAGTATAACAGACAACTTACTGGAACAACCTGGCCAAAGGCACTGTCCCTAAATCAGAGTGAAACTGTGAGTCATATGTTGGATTGTAGGCTGTTAGAGCCAGAAGGGACCTTAAGAAATTGTTCTATAATTTGTTTTTAGAAGCAGGGACTTTAAATGCTGTTGAGATAAAGGGATGGTTCCAAGTAATTCTGCACAGACTTTAAAGCTGGGAATAGATCTTTCAGATTCTCAGATCTATGGTCTTCATTCTATTAAATATTCATATTTTTACATACTAAAAATATTGGGAAAGTGCAAGAAGAATATAAAAACACATGTGTACCCACCATCCAAAATCCCCCATCCTCTTACTCAAGTCATACTTCCCACCCTAGACACAGCACTGTTATGAATATAGTTGAATGTTTTTGCATATATGTTTTACTGTGAAAACATATATCTATAAGCTAGATGAATTAATTTATTTTTTTACATAAAGGGCATCATGCAGTGCATTATGTTATATACCATGGTGTATTCACTCAAAATTTTATTTTAGCAATTTGTGTTTAGAGATATATTTTATCCATTTTAACTGCTTAATACTACCACATTTTAAAATATAAATCTATTTAGTCATATCATGATGACTAGAAACTTCTTGATTTTCCTTTTTTCTCTTTCCTTCCTTTGTTCCTTCATTCATTCCTCCTTTCTTCCCTTTTGTTCTTCTTTTTCTGTTTATCTTCACAGCTGTATTGGTGATAGAGGATGAGTACTGCACATATGGTCTGCTTTTATATTTTTATTTTTTGGTTGTTCTGTATCTCCTCTCTTTGTTCCTTTTTTACTGTTTTCCTTTGTGGTAAAGTGATTTTTCTCTGGTAGTATGTTGTTTTCATCTGTTGCTTTTTATTTTTAGTGAATGTATATTATATGTTTTTGCATTGCTATGAGGGTTACAAAAAATATCTTATGTAACAAATTATTTTAATCAGATTACAATTTATTTTAGATCACAAAGAAAAGAATAGGAACAAATAAATAAAAATATTTTAAAAAACTCTATATTTAAACTTTATCCTCTCCACATTTTGACTCTATGTTTTCTCAGTTTACATACTTTATATTGCCTATCACCTAACAGGTTGTTGTAGGTATTGTTTTTGATAGATTTGTCTTTTGGGCTTTATAATAGAGTTATGAATGGATTAAACACTGCAATTACAACAATAAGAGTATTCTGGGTTTGTATATGTACTTAATTTTTCCAGAAGGTTTTTTACTTTCAAATATTTTCTTTTTGCACATTAGTGTTTTTTCTTTCAGATTGAAGAACTCCCTGTAGCATTTCTTATAAGATGTATGTGGTAGTAGTGAATTCTCTCAGCTTTTGTTTTTCTGGGAAAGATTTTATCTCTCCTTCATATTTGGAGGATAGTTTTGCTGGATACAGTATTCTTTGATGACAGGTTATTTTTGTTTGTTTGTTTGTTTTCCAGCACTTTGGAAATGTTGTCCCACTTCCTCCTGGCCTATCTAGTTTCCATTAAGAAGTCTATTGCCAGACAAATTAGTTCCCCATAATATGTTATTTGCTTCTTTATTTTTGCTGCTTTTAGGATCCTCTCTTTGTAACCTTTGAGAATTTGACTATTATACACCTGTGGGTACTCTTATTTGTGTTGAATATGTTTAACATTTTCTGAGCTTCCTGTACCTGGATATTTATATCTTTCTCAAATTTTGGAAACTTTTCTTTTATTTTTAAATAATCTTTCTACCTCTTGCTTTTGCTCAACTCCATCTTGAACACCAGTAATTCTTTGATTTGATCTTTTGACATAATTTTCTATATCTTGTAGGTAATCTTCATTCCTTTTCAATGTTTTTTTCTTTTTTCTCCTCTGACTCTGTATTTTCAAACAGCCTGTCTTTGAGATTACTGATTCTTTCCTCTGTTTGATTTATTCAGCTGTTGAGAGCCTCTAATGAATTTTTCAGTTCAGCAAATGTACTTATCAGCTCCAAGATTTCTGTTAGATTTTTATTATTATTATTTCAATCTCTTTGTTAAATTTCTCTGGTAAATTTCTGAATTGCTTTGTGTGATATCTTGGAGATAACTGAGTTTTTCTTAAAAACAACTATGTTCAATTTTTGATCAGAGAGTTCATATATCACTATCTCATTAGGGTCAGACATTGTTTCCTTGCTCTGTTTGAGAAGGTCATGGTTCCCTGTTTGCTGTTGTTTCCTATGGATGTATGTCGATGTCTTTTCACTGAGGAATTATTTATTTATTTAAATCTTCTCTGTCTGGCTTGTTTTCATTTTTATTGCCGATGTTTGCTTAGTGATTCTCTGTAATTTACCTGTTGATTTTCTTTCCTCCTCTCCCCCACTAGATTGCTGCCTTCTTTTCAGCACTAGCTGGTGACTTAAGCCCAGGGTTGCCTTAGTTCTAGTAAACAGAGTGCCACTCAGCCTAAATGTGGGAGGGCCACAGGGGGATGTTCCATTAGTGTGGGAAGGCTGGTTAGGGTTTTATGCCCAAAGGACCTGTGGAACAAATGTTTTACAACATGGTGCTGCTGAACAGCTGCTTGGCTACTCCGATTTGTGGGTGAGTAACACAGCAGAGTTTACAGGGCTGAGAATGGTAAGCCTGCCTCTCCTCTTTGTCTGTGGCTGTTCTCATGGCTATTTTTGTTTTTAAGCACTACCAGTACTTCACATGGGATGAGTCCAGGACAGATCTCCCACCAAACCCAAGATGGTGGAGAAGCTTGTTGTCCAGCTCAATCTCACATTTTCCAGTGTGGAAATGATGAATCAAGGGAAATTTTTCACACATTCAGTGCTGGGTAGATTGAGGGAGGGGTGTTGCTCAGATGGAAATTTGATTCTCTTACAGCTCTACTTACAGTTTTTTCACTGTGGCCCCAGAACAGTCTCATTCTCATATTTCAGTTCTAGGATATTGCTGGTGACAATCTTGGCACTGTATGTTTGCTTTTAGCATTCTGTTGAGGGAGAAGTAAAGCCAGCTTACTTCTATGCTGCCATTCTGGAATTAGAAATCCCCAAAATTCTTAAATTCTGCACATTTTATGAGTGAGAAAATGCTTCCCATGTGGAATTAGTTTGCATTACTCAGCTTATTAAAGAGACTGTGCAGCTTTGTATGTATTTATTTACATCCACTCTTCTGTGAAATGCCCATGTGTATCTTTTGTTCAGGTTTCTTCTTATGATAGCTACCATATATTTTACATTCATATTTATCTCTAACTTTTTCAAATAATGTCTAATTTCATTAAATATCTTGATTTTTCTCATGAATAAGATACGGAACATAGAAAGTTTTAAGTACCACTATAATCTCTTTGCTCTTTTCCCATAAAATCTTCCCTATTACTTTTGCCTACCAATTCAGGTTAAATTTTTTTATCCCTCTAAATGGCTGTGTTTATTTTGATTGTTTCTTTTAGCACTTTTAGTAAATTCTGCCACATTCTTTGCTCATCTTTGTTTTTTGCATCTACTTCTTATTGTTGGCTTCACTTATATTCCCAATGAAGTACTTTTCTTTGGTTAGTGTTTTCAACAAGTTTTAGAATTTACTGGTAAATTCTCTTCATTTCTGAATGTTTGACAATATCTTATTTTGCCTGGGTAGTGACTGGGCATCTATTTATTGGTAATGATAGCTTGCACTCACCCTGGTGTGATAGTTTAATATCACATCACATTTCACAGTGTCCCAGCCAATGACAATTCAGAACACAGAAGCTATGGAATAGAAGCCATTTTCTCAGGGGTGGGGCTGTTTTCTCAGGTCCTGTTTCTTGGGGAGATCTAACATGTCCTCAGGGAGTAGTTGGCAAGTCACAAAGGGCAGTAGTCAGGATAATCTGAGACTCAGGCTGGAGCAGTTTCCAACTGCTAGGGTGTTTTTTAATATCTGTCAAGTGGTTCTGCTGCACTAGCATAGACAGAGGAATGCTGCCCATGCACTTTTTATTGACCCAGTTCTTTGCCATTTGTGAGAAATATGTTATTATCTTTAATGTGCTTTAGTCTTACTATGATATATCTAAATGAAAGATATTTTTTGTAATCTTGTTTAGTGCTTAAAGTGTATATTCCATCTGCAGATACATGTCTTTCAACTCTAGAAAATTCTCAGCCACTATTATTTTGATTATTTCCTCTCTGTTACTTCGTCCTTTCCTTCTGTAACTCTTTTATCAGGTGGGTGTTGGTTCTTCTAAATTGATACTCCAAGCCTCTTAACTTCTCTTTCACAGCAGTCATATTTTTTATCATATGTAATATATTCTAGGTAAATATTCAATACCATTGTTCATCTCCCTAATTTGCTCTTTATTTCTAGCCAAGATTTTATCCCACCTATTTACTTTTAGATATAATTTTGATAGCGATTTTTAAGGTTTTTCTATTACATATGTTTTTGTCTGTCTATTTTGATCCCTTACTTATATTTGCAGATATTATTTCCTATTTACTATTTGAGAATTTCATAAATATCTCTTTTAAATTCATTTAGAAATTTCTCTATCACTTTCAATTATCTTCTTGATTATGTAGATAGTAGCCTGTGTCTCCATGTTAAAATTCTAATATTAATTTAATTTAATGTAGTTTAATTCTGTGCTAATGCACAGAAAAGCAGGACAAAGTTAAAAAATATAAAAAATAAATAGCCATAAATCAACTTTCATCTGAGAACTATGGAAAGATAGCCATGATTTGTTTCGAAGAATGGAATGTGCAGGTTACATTTCACATAATCTATCTTCATATACACACCAGAGACAGTAATAAGCCTACCTCTATCTTCCAGGTAGGCGATTGAGAGTATCATGAAGCCATCACCACCTCTCACCTGCCCCCACTACAGCAGCAGCCTCCTCACTCTTGAACCTCCTCCCAGTGGTCTATTTTCCACACAGCCACAGTGATTTTTAAAAACTTAATTCAGGTCACATCAATCCCTTTCTCAAACCATTGACTCTTCATCAATAATAGTAAAAATCAAATACCTTACAATGTTCTTTATCTATGCTCAGTGTTTTTGAAATTTAATGTGCAAATGAACCAGTTGGTAATCTCATTACAATACAGATTCTGACTCAGCAGGTGTGGGGAGAGGCCTGACATTCTGCACTTCTAACAAGCTTCCAGGAGATGCTGGTGCTGCCAGGTGCACTCTGAGTTATAGGTTCTTACTTAACCTGGCCTTAGCCTCCCTTTCCTACCTCATTTTGCACTACTCACTCATGTAATTCTACCTGCATTGGCCTTTATTCTGTCTTTAAGAAGGTTGAGATTGTTACAGCTTCAGGTTTTACTCAAGTATTGGAAGCAATTTCTGTTCTATTCCCTCACTTCTTTCAGGTTTTTGCTCTGATAGTTCCTCCTGAGAGAGGACTTTTCTGAATAGCTCACCTAAAATACTCCTCATTCAACACTACATTATCTTTTTCTGTATTCTAATTTCTCTTCTTGGTACTTATCGTTATATATATACACATACACACACACATTTAATTGTTTATTTATTTGCTCTGTTAAAACACGGACTCTATTAGACTTTCTCCCCTTTGACTCCTGCTATTCACTAAAGACTAAACTCTGAATTTCTTCAATCCCATCACCTTACTCCGCACATTGTCTCTTAGGTATAGAATTGTGTTTAGCAAATATAATGTGAACAGTAAACACTGGTGAATAATAAACTAAAAGTAAGTACACCAAGATCTTAATTGCATAGCCAACCCATAGCTGCAACATTGTTAGGGACAGAAAAACAAGTGAGAAGTAATGGAAATCAGAAAAAACAGAAAGAAGAAAGCAGTAAGAGAAAAACAATAAGGAGAAAAACAATATTTTTCTGGTTGCATAAAAATAAAAAGAGGGAACAATTGTTTCAGTCTAGAGGACTGGAGTAATTGGGCCATGAAACACTGACCACCAGTCAGAGAATGGAAATGGAACTTTCCACGTAATATCTATAATATAACCTTTAAGTCATGCCCATACCTGGAAAGAATTCAGTCCCCAAAGCAGTGATGTATAGTTATGAATAATTATAACTAACCTTTACCTAAACATAAAGCATATAAAAAGAAAAACATGGAAGTAGGCAGGGTCTTCTCCACTTGCAAAGACAGACCCATTTCCCCTTAGGAAATGTACTTTCACTTTGCACCCTTAAACTTCACTCACAATAACTTCTTCACACACTTGCTGAGTGTCTGTTATCTCTCTCCCTCGCAGGGGCCAAGTCTTATGATTCCTCCAAGCCAGGAGCCCAAGAACTGGGTCAACACTTCAAAGTCCAGCCATGGATGGAACCATGACAACATGGGGGACGTTCAGAAGCAGTACTGATCCCCATGTTAAGTGGAAAGCCACCTTTGACTTAGCAGGTGTGTTAAACAAAATTCTAAGGACAGCCCCCGAGATTCCTTGCCTCTGCTGTACACACAGCTTCTCCTGGTTATTCAATCAAACATGAATCTAGATGCTGCTGTGACGGAATGTTGCAGATGTAACGCAGACCTCAAGTCAGTTAACTTTAAGATAGTGAGATTATCTTCCAGTGGGCCTGACCCCATCAAGTGAGTCCTGGGTATGGACAGGTTCATCCTGGCAAGAGAGAGAGTTGAAGCACAAGAGGAATCCAAAGTGAGAAAGAGTCTCTGTTGTGTCTTTGAAGAGGGAGAGGGCCACAGGACAAAAATGGTTCCTATATGCACTAAACAGGGAGACACATTGGCCTACAGAATATATGTGAGATTAGAATCAACAGAGGAGAGATGCCCTGGAAGTGTGGTCTTTCGTGGTAACTGACAGAAATGGGGAAAAAGCCCTGTCGGTTCCAGGGCAGGCAGTGGAACAGACACAGTGCTTTCAGGGCGGAAGGACTGGGAAGAGGGAAGGTTGAAGAGTCCTGCCAAGGGCACAGAGACCAAGGCGGTTGCTTCCCTCCTCTCAAGGCTGACAAAGGGGCCGTCTCTCTCTGTGCACGAGGGCCCTTTCAACAGGAAAGAAGCTTTAATGAGACTTCCGTGTGTCAACACAGATTTCTCTCAGAACGTAATGCTGAAATTTTTTTTAAGAAAAGCAAGTTGGAAAATGTTATATTTGGTATAATTCCATTTATATAACATTTTAAAATGCAACACAATAGAAAAATAGTTCTGGTTATATATATTTGCAAAAAAAATATTTTAAGTGTGCATAGGAATGCTACGAAATAATGCCACAAGAGTCATTAAGTCTGGGGAAGGAAGGAGGTAGTTGCAAGACATGAGGGAGATTTGCTCTAACGATATCTGAAATTCTTAAAAAAATAAATGTATAAATGAAGGATTGCATAAGAAGATTTGAAAAAATATATAACATTCATTAATTCTGGGTGGCAGTTGCATGTCTATATGTCATACCTTTTTTATTTAAAAATTAAAGTAGTAGATTAATTTTAAATAGAAGTTGATAAGTACAAAAATATGTATGAAATCTATATACTTCATTTCACCAATTAAAATATAAAAAACTCCCTTGACTTTCCAATTCCGGAGTACAACTCCAAAGCCCGTCTATGCAGATTAGATGTCTATCTGTCTGTTTGCTGCTATGTTATTTTCCAGTAGAATAAAAATTTAGAATTCCCTCAAGATCAAAGGAAGTCAACCACTCCTGGGTTCTCCTGCCATTGCTGCTGCTACCCTAATGGGGGAAACACACAAACAGACAAGTGGACAAGCAGACAGGCTTGCTGAAGGAAACACAAAGTGTGGCAGCTGCCCTAGTCATGGTGGTCAGGAAAGACCTCAGGAAGATACATCATTTGAGTTGAGAACAAAGATGAAGAGCAAGTAACCCTTCAGTGTGCTGAGGAAAGTGTTCTCAGAGGAAGGCAAGAGCAAAAGCCCTGATGGGGAAGGAACTGCATTTAAGATGCAAAAAATCCCATGACTGGAAGTTTGTGCAAAAGGTGGAGAATAATACATTATAAGGTCAAAAGTTTAGGCAGGATAAAGATCATGTAAGAATTGGTAGCTCTTAATCAGAAATTCTGATTTTATTTGAAGGACAATAGGAAGCTACTGAAGGATTTTTAGCAGAGGAGTCAAATAATCTCATTTGTGTTTTGAAAGGCTCGTTTTGGCTAAGGAGTAGATAATAGATTAGAAGAAAGGTACATGCAAAAGTAAATATCTTAGCTAGGAGTTCAAGCCTTGTGTAATGGAACACAGAGATGCACAGCCTAGATGGTGCTTCTAAAACACGGTTGAGTTGGGGAGGGGGTGATGGTGGGAGGATGGATGGCAGAAAGGAGCAGCACCTTGAGGATCTGAAGGACACAGGGCACTGGTGGTCCCAACAAACACCATTTGATTTACCAGTTTGATCCCTGCAGAAACCAGACAGACCCCAAAGGAAGACATTAAACTGCCACTACAAGCTACTAACCAATAGTCACCACAATTTCAGCCACCATGCCAAATGTGGCATCCTGGCAAAAGCACAATGTATGAAGATCTTTGTGTCACATGCAATTGCCCAGGTCTACATACGTGGCCATTGATCTGGTGAACATACTCTTTTCTATTCTTATCAGATAAAGGGTTGAGGAACAATTTATATTCACAAGGTGTGAACAGTAAATATTTCAAGTTTTATGCCAGGATTATGTTAACAGCTCTAACATTTGGCAAAATAGAGTCCTAAGAGTTCTGGATCCCTATACCTCTTGCTCAGCATCACATGATCCACTACATCAATGACATCGTGCTGATTGAGGTGAGTGAGCAAGAAATGACTAGCATATCAGAAGCCTTAGTAATCACATGCACTTCAGAGTGGAGGAGATAAATCCCACCACGATTAAAGGGCCTTTCATATCAGTAAAATTTTTAGGAGTTCACAGGTCAGGGACATGCTGGGACATCCTATATGGTGTAAATGACAAATTATCGCATCTCCCGCTTACCATCATGGAGAAGGAATCATAATACTTGATAGGTCCCTTCAAGATCTGAAAAGCATTTTCCACACTTGAGGACACTGCTCTGGCCTATAATGAAGTCACATAGAAGGCTGGTGGATTTGAGTGTGGCCCAGAACAGGAAAAGTCTCTGCAGCAGTCCCAACTACTATGTAAGCAACCCTGCCACTTGGTCCTTAAAATGCAGCTGACTGTGATGTCCTAGGTACCAGCGGTGGGAAAAGATGCTGTATATACCTTTTGACATGCTTGATGTGCTTCAAGAATCACAATTCAAACCCCTGTTCTTCTGGAGAAAGGCCATATCTTTGTCAGTGGAGAAGTATATACTTTGAAGAAATATCTGGCTTGTGCTACTGAACCCGGACAGGTACAGAGCATCTGCCATGGAACACCATGCGATCACGGATCTATTAACAGAACTGACCATGAACTTGGTTCTGTCCAGACTGAGTCCTAAGACTGAGCAGGCCTCACACAGCACGTGATGTGAGGTGAATGCGGCACATCAGTGGCTAAGCACAAGCAAGACAAGAGGGCACAGGCGAGTTGCGTGCGCAAGCATCTCCCAGCCCCATGCCATTCCCCCTGCTGCACCTGTTCCCCTAGGCTCAGGCATACAGCCCTGTGACAGAACCTTTCAATCCAATGAAAGAGGAGCAAAAACTCCAGCTTGGATATGTGGACGCAAGATAAAAAACAGTCTGCATTTGCATTATAGCCTCACTCAGGGATGACCCTGAAAATAGAATGGCAAAGGAAAATTCTCCCAACCAGCAGAGCCTCGAGCAGTAAAACTGGCCATCTATTGTGTGCGGAAAGAGAAAGTCTCCATTCCAGGTCAGAGGTCTGAGGTGGAGACAGATATATGGGAGTGGGCACAATGTGTGAAGATCTTTTGTGTCACATGCAACTGCCCGATGGAGAGCATTCACCATGGAAGAGACACTAAATCACCAATAAACAAAATGTCTCATCCAGTTGACAACAGCCAGCCTCCAACATTGGGCATTCAGTGCTGGCATGACGACAGCCACGCTGGCAGAGATGAAGAGCATGCACAGGTCCATGTGCATTGGCGCCTAACTGTGGCTAGTCGAGCTTCCTTCTCTCTTGCTCTCAGGTAAAATTTCTTCTTACACTAATTGACACTGAGAATATCCATTTCCTATTGATCTACGCAGAGGGAAGTGTCCCCCACCCTGTGAACCGTTGCAAAATACACCAATATACATTTCGTATTGTGTCTTTAAATAAACATCTTGCAAGTGCATCAAGGTAATGCCGTGGGATTCAGGAATGAGAATCCTCTTTGCTAGGGAGGCATAACTGAGGAGTTAGCAATTTCAAGCGCGTTCAACAACTTGCAGGCATATTTTTTAATTTGACATGTGGATTTTATTTTTCAAAGTTTGTGACCTAAGAGCATGACCAATGAATGTGTTTTAAAGTATTTCTGGGACCCATAATTATCACTATTTTCAAAACATCCAGGTCTTGACTAAGTCTCTTCAGAGCTCTTTGCAGACAAAAGAATTGATCAATTTCTTGGCATGAACAAGTGACTAACAAATAGTGAGAATTTCTGACCTCCTAAAATGGGAGAAATTAATGCCTCTGAACCTGTTTCCCAATCTGATTTGTTCCTAAACTGATAATTTCTTCAGCTATTTAAAATCACACTTCTAGTTGCCAAGTAGTTAGGTTTTTATTTTTCATTTTTAAAAATTACAGGTGTTCAAATACCCAGAATGACCGTAGATTATTTTAGTATTGTAACACTGTAACAGTAGAGAAGGTGATTACATCTGAGATTGTCTTCATTTGTTATGAGTTCATTTGAACCAGACCTTTCAGTAAAATATTAGTATCCTTCCTTAATGTCTTCATGTTAGTATTTCTCCAGGTCTGTATGGAATTTTTTTTCATAGCGCGCTGTCAAAAGAAATAGATTCCTCTCCAGATGTGCATCAATAGTGACTGTACTTCAGAAAATAACTTCCAATTCAATAAATAAACTTTCCCTTCACAGACCAAGGCCATCACATGAAATATGTAGTGGGTATGAAGCTAATTAGCCTTGATGGAATCCCCAAGTTGAAGGGTAACTAGCTTCAGACTTCCTGAAATTCATAAGCAGAAGACCCATAACTGGCTTTCCTCTTCCCCCTGACAATTGCTCATCCCTGGGTGACTCACAGGTGCTTTTCTGAAATTATGAAAATTCAGGGTCATCATCACTTCTTTCTTCATTCTGCTTCTCATATCCAAATAGCCATCAAATCTCACTACACTATACCAATATCAATTTTGTTTGTAAATTTTCTCCTCCTATTCATCCATCTGTCTTACCTTATTAGTCTTCTTTTTTCTTTAGTAGCCGAACCTGTCTTTTCTGTCTCTTGTCTCCCTGATCCTTTGAGAACTTCCTCTGGCCAGCTAACTGGATTCTCTTTCTAAAACAGTAATCCATTTGTCATCTCCTGTTTGGAAATGGTCAGATGGCCTCCTTTCACCCATAAAACTAGGAACCTTCATGAGTGAATTGATAGCAGGTAGAATAGAGCACGTAGCATTTCCCCAGTAAATCTTTTTTGAATGAGTAAATATGTGAATAAGAGAATGAGCACCACAGGCCACCCCCCTCCTTTCTTCTCCCCTCTCCCAACTCAGTGCTGATGTAAGACAGCTGAACCATAAGCTGAAATCTTGGATGGTGTCTATCTGGGGTCTGTGTACTTTTGCTCCAGCATGACACGTTAACTTTCTTCACTCAGGATTATGAGTTAATCTTTCACATGTTCTCTCCAAATTGCCTTCTCCATGCTCACAGCATTGGTTTAAATTTGTACACATTTATAAATACAGATGTTCCTCTTGCACCATCATAAGGTCTAAAAATCCTAAGTGGAACCATCATAAATTGGTAACTATCTATATAGCTCTTTGTGATTATTTTTAATTTATATAAATAAGATTGCTATAAGCATATCATGCCACATTCAAAATATGCTTTAATGTCTATCCCTATGTAGCTATTGAGATCAATTTTCCTTTTACCTGATCTATGTTCTGTTTAACATTATATTAATTAATCTTTATGGTGAATTAAATTGTTTGATTTTTAAATGTTAAGCTTATTTTGTATTCCTGGAATAAAACCAACTTATTTATGATGTGTCATCTTAATATATCTCTGGATTTAAATAGCTAGTGTCACGTGCAGCGATTCTGCATCTATGCCCATGAGAAGGATTGGCTGGCAATTACCCTTTCTTATAATACCTTGATAGGTTTGGGTTTCAAGTTTATTATGTCCTTACAAAAGGAATTGAGAAATGTTTCCCCATTAATTATGGATTCAATATTTTTAACACATATAGGACTATTCAGAGTTTCTATTTCTTCCTGTGTCTTCTTTGTTAAGTTATATTTTTTGGATTTGTCAATCTCATCTAAATTTTCAAATTAATTCATATAAAGTTATTCATAATATCTCCTTATGAACTTCTCATGTATATGGGTGATTATATGGGTGGTGATTTGCATGTTATACATGCTTTTCCTTGGTTGGTCCTTCAGTAGTTTATCAAATTAGTCTTTTCAAAAGGTCAACTCTTCACTAGTGGCATTCTGTATGGGTAAAAAAACAAACAAAAAAACCCAAAAAAACAAAACAAAACAAAAGGTCAACTCTTTGCTTTGTTGACTTTCCCAATTGTGAATTTACTTTGTCCTTTAATAATCTTCTATCTTCTATTTTTTTTACAATTAGTTTGATGTTTCTTTTACTGATATTACTAATATAGTCCCTCTCTCTTACTTTATTTTAAAAGAAATAGGACCAGTGTTCCCTTTTTTTGTTATAAAGTCAGTATTTTTTAGCTTGATCAATACACGTGGTAGGCAGAATAATGGGTCTCCCAAAGATGTCTATGCCCTAATCTCTGGAAACCGTAAATATGTTACCTTATGTGGCAAAAAGGACTTTGAAAATGTGACTAAGTTAGGGAATCTGAGATGGGGAAACTTGTGGATTATCTGTGTGGGTCCAGAACACTCACAGGTCCTTGTAAGGAAAAGAGGGAGGCGAGGAAGTCAAACAAGGCCATGTGGTCATGAAAGCGGACGTCAGAGAGGTTAAAGACATTACCCTGCTGGCCTTGAGGACGGAGGTAGCAGCCATGATCTGGGAAGTGCTGGTCAAGTTTAGAGACAGAAAAAGGCAAGAAAAAGGATTCTCTGCTAGTGTCTCCTCAAAATACAAGCCCCGTGAACACCTGGACTTTGGACCAGTGAGAATGATTTTGGATTTCTGACCCCCAGAACTGTAAGATAACAAATTTGTGCTGTTTTAAGTCATTAAATTTGTGCTAATTTGTAATAGCGTAATGGGAAATGCATATGACATGTTTGAACACTTTGCTGTTATTGTTAAAGTTTTATTGCGACCTCACGTTTCCTACCTAGATGATTGCTTTCCTCAGCTGCGTCTTTAGGGGCCCTTGCCAGATGGGTGGATGGGCAATAAACCTTTACAGTCTTTTATTTTTTAAATGACTTTACTCTGACACTCACCAAATAGTATAACATATAACTAGTATAAAGGAGTCTAAGCTGAACGCTTTAAAGAAAATAGTTTATTGACCTTGTTTATTTTTAGTGATAAAAGTCTATTGTCAGTATAATTGCTATTACTTTGCAGAAAATCTGCCATTTTCCCTCTGGTAGATATTTAAAGTTATTTTCTCTCCATCTTTGATATTAGCAGAGATTCTACCTCTTCTTTTTAAAAACAAATGTATTCTTTTTACATAAAAATGTATTTCTATCTGTCCTTCCTTTGTGTTTAAAAGACATAGAGAAGTTTTTTTTTTGTTTTTTTTAAATCTAAGTCATATGGACCTAGGAGTGCTTTAGAGATACTTAAGACATGGAATAGCTATATTAGGACTTCTTAAAATACATTTGTTAAAACACATCTCCTATTAGTTTTAACACATTTATGCATTCTTATGTAACTAGTAATTGCCTTATTTGCATTGTTTCAAACAATTCTTAGTATGCCTTGTTTTGTCCTGATGATCTTTCCCCCTTTACCATTTTGTCTAAAGTTTCTGAATACCTGGGTAAAGTGCATGGTAATGCTTACGTTTATACTCCTGATACTTTTTAAAAAATTATCTTGGCAGAGACAGAATTCTTTAGTTATTTTATCCCACAAGTGATTATTAAGAAAGAATATGATGTTATGTTTTAAGAAGCAAAGTAAAGAAGGTGAAAGAAAGCAAACAAAATGCTGTGTGTTCCCAGGCATGGTATTTACATTTGGAGAAGTTTTATGTAAAATGTAGATAATACTGACTTTGCAAAATTGTTTCAGTAATTAAGTAAAAATAATTCTTTACAGTTAGTGGACATTCCACATGTGTGTATGTGCATGTGTGAACACACATTAGCTCTCCTCCCCTTGTAAAAATGCATATTTTCTTTTTAAAATAAAATTACCATTTCCTAAGTTTCATAGTATTAAAAGAATAATTCTGTTTTAAAATCATGAGTTTTGTATATTTTTTTCTTTTTGGGGTGAATGAATATATGATAAAAATTTATGTAGATAGCATATGAGACTAGTTCAAAACTATCTTAGACCAAAATAACCAGGACTGTTCACTGGAGCAAAGGCAAGAACACTGGACAAGAAGAAGGGGTTGATCATTAGAACCACCCTGAGCCCGGCAGACTCAGCTCTCAAATCCTTCCCTCCTTGCCAGCCCCACCAACAAAATCCTCATTCCAGTAATTATTGCCTGATGTCAGTGGTTGCTGTAGAAGAAATACTCTGTAATAATCCAAAGAAGAAACAACACAAAAATCATGGCCTACAGAGTCATAAATGTGCAGTTAAAATCCTGTGTCACCACCAAACAGTAACTCACAACCTGCATGGGTCCATTTCTCCTTCAACAACAACAAAATGGAGATAGCAAAATAACAGCCTCTTCAATAATTATGAGGAATACGTGAGATTGGCATGTGTGAACAGAGACCACATGTGAGATGTGACCTGCAGATACAGCTTACAGACCCTAACCTAAGAGAAAAAGTACTTGGAACACTGTACATGGAATCTGAAACTTAGTTCCAATTCAGTACATGCACAGAATGTCATTATTTATAAGTTATAGAACACTATGTGATTGTTAACTGTTATAACAATGTTCTCAATGAGCCTAAATACCTGACATGTTTCACAAGTTTATTTGACAGTTTATAAGATTCAGTTTTGATGGTGTGCATTAGCCACATACAATGCATTGGGACAGGCCACAAATGGAAGCTAAAAATCAGACAGGAAAAGGAGAGAATGGAGAGGGGGTGGTGTGACTAAGGTCTCAGAGAGTCACTCGAGGACAAATCTATTTTTGCTTCCATTGGACTAATCCTTATGCCAGCACTTACTATAACCTCCTTAACAAATTTGTTGTAATTCAAAACTTAATGACATTCAGGGCAACATTCTGCAGAAATTAACAGCTCTCCTGACAAGCGGCAGCCTGCAGTTTATGTGGCACTAATATGCAGTTAAGTAGTTTGGGCTACTCAGACATCTGGCCCACATGAAACAGCTGGAAAAGCACAGCTATTAACCTTTTGCTTACAGAGAGAGGCATTCCTGCAGATGCTGAAACATTATGGTAGACTTAAAAATGCCTCATAACGGCTCAGACATTTTTCTAATTGCAGGCGATGGTGCTGTGCTTTCCTTTCCTCATCAGTGAGAAGGAGAATCCTGTCTGTTTCTGCCTCTTTGATCTGTGTCACTTTGTGTACACACTGTCAGATTTTAGCTTATCAGATCCAGGCAGAGAAGGGCTTTGTGGACAAAACATTATACCATACCTAAAACCAGAGAAGCATTGTCTTAACCAGTGAGGCCACTTGGTGAAAGAGAAATTAAATCAATATATAGGAAGTACAGGGAAGCAGAACTAACATTTGATGAGAATTAGTCAGATATGTGTTAAGTATTTACTTATTTTCACTTTTTAAGGTTCACTGAAAGTCTCTTTATAGAAGAAGAAAGTGAAGCATGGAGATCTTGTGTAGATTGTCCAAAATCACAGTTTAGAACTTGGTAGTTCTGAAATTAGAACCCAAGCAACTTTCATGGAAACTTCTATACAGATCCTTAGATGTATTATATTCTAAGTTTGCCTGTAATATGTTCAAATTAAATTAAATTCTAAAAATGCTCCATATAAACTCTATATAGTGGTATTTTTGCCTGAAATGTCAAGGTCCAGATATTTCTGGATACTTCATATGTCTCAGTGATTATTTGCTTCAAGAAAAGATGTGAATAAATGATGATATCATCTGATATCTTAATTAAATAAGAACATAGCACCATCTGCTTGAAGTTTTTGTTGCCTTATATTCAACAATACTTTTGAGGACCTACATTGTGCTTAGCAGTGGGCTAGGTACCAGTGATACAATATTGACCAAAGCTATCACATTTCTGGTCACCAGTAGATGAGACAGACATTTATCGTACAAACAAACATAGTGCTATCATTATGTCCTCCTCAGGAGCAAGTTGTATATTATGAGAGCTTAAAATATAGAGAATTTAGCTCTGTGGGAATTTGGGGAGGGTTTAGAAGAGGAAGCAATAACTAAGCTAAAATCTGGAATAAAGTAAAAGCTAATATGTTTGCATGAGGGAGAGAAGGAGGGGCCCAGGCAGCACCTTTGGTAGAGAGGCTCATATGTGTGACAGCCCTGCTCAAATTCATTTTAAAATGTAGCAGTTGGGATGCCAAGTAGAAAGAGCACCCATCAGGGCAAGCTGGGCTTGGGGAGGTAGGCAAAGGTTGGAACATCTGGAGGCTTAAGGATTATGATCAATTTTTCCAAGAAAAAAGGGAATCCATTAAAATATTTTAAACAGGTGTTTGGTTGAGGTCATGATGCCACCAGCAGTTTGAAAAGCGTCTGTGGCCGTGGTGTGGAGAAAGGACTCCTGGAGAATGAAAGGGCAGGAGAGGATGGTAACTTGGGCTATGGTGATGGGTTCAAGAAACAAATCAATAGATTAGATGATGACAGGTTGGATTTGGAGGGTACAGAAGTGGTGACATTGAGGAGGACACTGAAGTTTCTGGTTTGCACAGTAGGATGGGTGGCAGCGTCATCCATGAAGCCAGAGGACTCCTGTTAAAGGAAAGCCCTTGAGTTCACTTTGGACACCCAACTGGCACAGGAGGCAGTCAACTGAGTGGGAGTGTGTTACACAACAAAGCATCCTGGGGTGGAAACATAAGCTTGTAAATGAGTCTTACGTGAGGCCTCATGCATAGCTAATATTGTTTAGGTAAAGAAAGCCAAAACAATGAGGTAAAGATTAGGACAGAAATGAGCTATTTCATTGCATGCAATACGAGATAGCAATACACAACTTCAAAAGGCACCAGTACCTTGGACTATGTTGTGAATGAGCCCCTTAGAGTTGTTCAACACGGCTTCCCAGGCAAAGGTGTGAAGACCTGATGAGTAGGGAGAGGAAGGTGAGCCTGCAAAGTGAGCACCTGGCTCAAGAAATTTGCGGAAAATAGGGAAATTGCAAGCCATGGAAAACAAGGGAAGTGGGTATTTCAAGAAGAAGGGCAATGTGAAAAGTTACAACTGCTGCTTAAAAGTCAAGTAAGGTGAAGATAAAAAAAGAACACAGCGCTTGGCAACACTGAAGTCATCAGAGTCCTTGCAAGAGTTGTTTCAGTGGAATCACAGAGGTAGAAGGCAGGCAGGAGCAGGTCGAGGAGCAAACAGGAGTCTTACCTGTTACCATCAGCTCTTTGAACGCTCTACCATCTCACTACGCTGGACCTGTATGCTTCCCAACTTTCAAAGGAAATGTGGGTTCACTGATAATAGGACCATATCTCACTCACATTGGTATTCTAGTCTCATCACAGCAGTCAGAGTGCTCCTCCAAAACCATAGGCCAAATCAGCTTTTTATTCTGCCTAAAACCCTCTCGGGCTCATAAGAATCCTTCCATGTGACCTTTCAGAGCCTTTATCAGCCACTCTGGCTTTATCTTCTACCACTCTCCCCCTCACACCACCCGCTAAATGATCCTGGGCTCCTCACGCTCCCACACAATTCTAAGCTAGTTTTCCTCCCAGCTACAATTCCATGCATTTATCTGTCCTTCCTCTAGATTGTCATGGGCAACTTCCTGGCTTAGTCCTGGTCTGTATTCAACTGTCACTTTCATTCCTTTCTGAGAGGACTACCCTGGCGGACTATCTGAAGTGTCACCACCACTATCCCATGCAATGGTCTCTGTGTTCCTTCCCTGCTTATATTTTTTTCTGTTTCATACTTAATACTTTCAAACATATTCTAATTTATTTACCTCATATACTTTGCCTCTTCTCCATTAAAATATGAGTTCCATGAGGAGAGGACACTTTATGTGTGACTTTTACTGCTGTATCCCCAAGTCTAAAATAATATCCTATTTAAAAAAAGCATTCAATAATTATTTGTTGAATGAATGAAAATTTCCAGTGCTTAACACAATGCTCTATACATAATAGGCACATGGTAAGTTCACAAATGAATAGTCTTTTTTATTATGACCAAATTACATTGTTAATTACTAAGATTGTATTGAATACAATAATACAACTGATTTTTTTTTAATTCTGTCTGTTTCCTTGTCATTAATTTTTGGTGTTTATTCAAAATCCCCCAAAATTGCAGTATAGTCATTATGGTGAAGTACTTTGAAGCAATTAAAACTGTAGGGTTTCACTGGCCATCCATATCAATCTTGAAATTAGATTGATGCGATGTTATGCATTGGTCTGGATCTAATGCCTTTCCTGGAGCATCAGAGTAAAGAAAACTGTTTTCATTAAATTCCCTAATAACAACACTAAAAAACATGCATTCTACAAGTCTAAAAGTCATTTGTTTTTAATCTCATTCCAAGCATGAGCTGGACTTCACTAAGTAGAAACAAAAGATAATGTCATACTCTGGACTTGACTAAGAGGGCAGATTAAACAATTGGGTGGAAATATTTCATGACATCTTTATGTCCTCTACTGATGTTTATTTCAAATTGAGTCATTTATTGCTCCAAAATTTTCAGCTTATATGGTTTTGTATCATCTTTCTCCCCAAAGAAAATAAAGATGAAGTTGTTGGGCCATATCTCAGTTGACTTCATAAATTTGTGCCCTGTCATCAAGTGTAAGTGCGTGAAAATTGTCATAATGATGGAGACAGTCTGTCTGGGGCAGAGAGGAGATCTCGAGGCATTACTTCCAAGGAGAATAAACCATTTCCTCTGAGGAACTTGGTGAATATTTTTAAGAAATATGGTTCTCTGGTAATACCATCTAAAGAATAGCTAGCTTTGTTTTGGGAAAAAAAAATATTAATGATGACAGGTAAGAGGCACAGTAGCCACTGTTTCCGTAGGGCCCAAATGCTGATAGAAAATGTGTGTCCAGAGCATGTGCCATGGCCAAAGACCACGGTGTAGGTCACATGTCAAAAGCAGGAAAAAATAAGTAGTGAATTCATTCCTCTGGCACATATTTATATTTTGTCTTTTACAGTATCTTAAATAAGATACACTAATTTTTTTCATTCATTAGAGCTCATGATAAATCCCCTTCCGGAGCCTCAAGATGAAGGAAGCAAGAATTGTACTTTGATCCTCAAAACTGAAAAAATAGAGCAACCGGGAATTATCTCACCCTCTATTGTAAGACACGCAATATCATAAAAATCTGTAGATTTTCCTTTCATAGATTTTTTTGTAAGGAAACAGCTGTAGGGCCAACCTGAAAATCTCCACGGTGCAGTGACAGTACGTGACTTGCCAGCACAAAGCCCTGAGGTCTCAGCTCCTTCAGACTGAGTCCAGCTCTCCAACCCCCAGTGTGTTTAGAAATCCCGTTTCCAGTGAAGTAGTTTAAGGGAAGAGAGGTGTCATGGTGCTGTTGTTAAGGATTTTCTTGCTTTAAGGCCCATTCAGGTGCATACCGATATAACTTAGGTTTCCTTTCCCTGACAAGAGACGTGTACCAAAGGCCTCGGTCCCTGCATGGTTCAGGGCTGGCAGCGCAGGCACAGGCGGAGTCTGAAGAACCTCCCCAAGCAGATTTGGCCAATTTCCATCTGCGTCACTTTGAGCAAATTACTTAAACTCACTGAGCTTCGGTGTACTCTACAGAAAATGGGAGCAAATGATTATTTCTACCTGACAAAGTGGTTGTGACTAGCATCTGAGTGAGTAAAATGGAAGTGCCTGGCACAGAGCTGGATGGAGTTCAGGCAGCGTGAGGATTCTCAGTGTCCCCCTCAAGCCACAGGATGACAGACTGACCCGCGTGGGTCATCACACTCATGTCACGACAGTCCAGTAACGAAGTGGACTCCGCAGTCGACTTCATAAAATTCAGAATCCTGGAGCCTAATGTTAGCAGCAGCATTACCTTATTTGAAAAAGTAGAGAGGCTTGACAGTAACAGCTCTAAATTAGTTTCCACTTGACTAAAATTTTGTGATCTCCATTTGTGAGCCCAATTTTGAGAAAATGTTAGATTCATAAAGTTGCTTTCTTGCATCACTAGAGATATCTTTTTAATCATTTAAAAATCCATGTGTAGCATCTCTTCTTACAATATGTTACAAAACCACACTGTGAAATGTGAATTCAGAGCATCAGGTAATTTGTAATTCAGCTCCAAGCTCCTATGGAGTGAGAGGAAGCCTGGAAATGGACTCTATAATCAGACGTCCAGAATCACAAGGCTAAAAGTAGCTTGTGGACATTTGGATTTTCACTCTGAAGTATGCTATATTCCTAATATTTGTTACAGATAAAAATGAGATTAAAAGAGATGTCTATTTTTGCATACACATATACTCCTTACCTTACAATGTCACTACCACTTTGTATTAAAATATTCAGAATGCACAAAGACCAAATTCCCACAAATATATGAAGCAAATAAGAATATTCACTAATTCATCTATTAATTAGGTAACTACTGTATACAAAGATGTTCAAACTGGGAATACAACAGTAAATATGAGATATAGTCCACTTGGAAAGGGACTTATGGACTAATGGGAGCTTACTTAAAAGAAATTGAATTGTGCTCAAGTTATAATTTTCTGGTCCCAAAAGTAATTATTTTCTAAAATTATGGCTAGATGTCCCCTTTAGTGTATGGAAATATAAACAAGGCTTGATTCTTACTATGATGCAGAAATTATAATAAATTACATATACCACATATGTTTAGACCATATTCAAATACCTGCATCTTCACTAGCAAATGATTAACAAGACCAGAAAGACTACTATGTGCCATTCCCTTTAGAGATAGAATTGTAGTCTGAGGCACAATTTGATCACCTATCTTTCCATCTGTAGCACTGATTGGTACTGCAATGGAGGAGAAATTTATATCATGTTTAGAAACTGGATGTCCTTTTGCCACTTAAAAGTTACAAAGCTGATTTCCCAAAGCGTCATCTTCACCAATGGCTCTCAAAGAACAGCAATGACATCATTAGGAAACTTGTTAAAAACAGAAATTTGGGGACCTAATCTCAGATCTATGGAATGAGAATCTCCAGGTGTGGACTCCAGTGACTTATATTTTAAGAAGCTCTGCAGATGATACTGAAGCATACTCAAGTTTGAGAACAATTATTTCAATCCAAAGTCATTCTCCTTGGATTAGTTCCAAGCCTGTCATTCACACTTCCTGGCCCTGCACTGTCCCACGTGGTAGACAGTAGTTGGTGTGCCATGGAGCACTTGGAATGTGGCCATCCAAATGTACATGTGCTGTTAGGGTAGAAACATACCGAATTTCAAAGACTTTATGATAAAATGTAAAACATTTTAATAATATTTTATCATATTTATTACATATTAAAATAATTATGGTTTTTTTTTCTTTTTTTTATTTCAGCTTATTATGGGGGTACAAAAGCTCAGGTTATATATATTGTCCATGTCCCGCCCATCCCCCTGGGTCAGAGCCTCAAGCGTGTCCATTCCCCAGACAGTGCGCCTGGTACTCACCATGTAGTCATACCTCCATCCCCTCCCCCCACCCCCACCTCCCCGAGTCAGCACCTTCAAACATGGCCATTCCCCAGATGGTGTGCAATGCACTCATCATGTAGGCATACACCCATCCCCTCCCCCAACCCCACCCCAACTCAGTCTGATATCCAGTTGGTATCATTCCCCAATATGCATTTAGATGATGATCAGGGAAACCAATTTTCTGGTGAGTACATGTGATGCTTGTTTTTCCATTCTTGGGATACTTCACTTAATATAATGGGTTCCAACTCTCTCCAGGAGAACCAAAGAGATGTCATATCACCGTTATTTCTTATAGCTGAGTAATACTCCATGGTATACATATACCACAGTTTACTAATCCATTTGTGAATTGATGGGCATTTGGGTTGTTTCCACATCTTTGCAATTGTGAATTGTGCTGCTATAAACATTTGGGTGCAAGTATCTTTTCTATAGAATGACTTTTGTTCTTCTGGGTAGATGCTCAATAATGGGATTGCTGGATCAAATGGTAGGTCTGCTTGAATCTGTTTAAGGTATCTCCATATTGCTTTCCATAGGGATTGCACTAGTTTACAGTCCCACCAGCAGTGTATGAGTGTTCCTGTCTCTCCGCATCCATGCCAACATGTATTGTTTTGGGACTTTTTGATAAAGGCCATTCTCACTGGGATTAAGTGGTATCTCATTGTGGTTTTGATTTCCATTTCCCTGATGATTAGAGATGTTGAACATTTTTTCATATGTTTGTTAGCCATTTTTATATCTTCTTTTGTAAAATTTCTATTCATGTCCTTTGCCCACTTTTTGATGGGGTTGTTCGATTTTTTCTTACTGATTTTCCTGAGTTCTAAATATATTCTTGTTATCAGTCCTTTATCTGATGTGTAGTATGTGAAAATTTTTTCCCATTCTGTAGGTTTTCTGTTAACTTTCATGACTGTTTCTTTGGCTGTGCAGAAGCTTTTTAATTTGATCAGGTCCCATTTATTTATTTTTGTTGTTGCTGTGATTGCCTTAGGGGTCTTCTTCATAAATTCTTTGCCTAGGCCAATGTCTGTAAGAGTCTTTCCTACATTTTCTTCTAAGATTCTAATAGTTTCCCACCTAAGGTTTAAGTCTGTTATCCACCGTGTTTGATTCCAGTGGCACAATCGGTTAGCGCACGGTACTTACATGGTTTTGATATGTTAAATAAAATATATTACTAAAATTAATTTTACCTTTTTAAAAATGTTTTATTTTTGTTAATATGGCTACTAGAAAATTTAAAACTACCATATATGGCTTAAATTTATTGATTGTATTATATACTTTTTTCTTTTTTCAGGGAAATTAGTTTTTAAAGTGTTTTTAGTTTTATTGAGGTATAATTGACACATAGGAATTGTGTATATTGAAAGCGTACGATTTGATGTTTTAATATATGTATACATTGTGAAATCACCACAATCAAACTAATTAATATTTTCATCACCTCACATCATTACCATTTTCTTTCCTTTTGTTTTCTTTTTTTTTATGGTGAAATCACATTATCTACCCTCTTAGCAAATTTCAAGTATATAATACAACATTGTTAACTGTAATTATCATGTTGTACATTAGATCTCTGGAACGTCATCCTACATAACTGAAACTCTGCACCCTTTGACTAACATCTCCCCACTTTCTGTCCCAGGCAACCACCAGTTGCCACTCTCTTTTTCTGTGATTTTGACTATTTTATATTCCACACATAAATGAAATCATGCAGTCTTTGTTCTATGTCTGGCTTATTTCACTTAGCATAAAGTCCTCTAGGTTCATCCATGTAGTTGCAAATGATAGAGTTTCCTTCTTTTTTAAGGCTGAAAAAATATTCTGTTATACATACATTTTCACATTTTCTTTTTCCATTTATCCATCAACAGACAGCTTGTTTCTATATCTTGGCTATTGTGAATAATGCTGCAAGGAACAGCATGGAAGTACAGATATCACTTTAACATCCATATTTAATTTTTTTGGATCCATACCCAGAAGGGAAATTGCTGGGTCATATGGTAGTTCTATTTTTAATTTTTAAAGGCATCTCTATACTGTTTTCCATAAGATACAGTGGAAAGACTGTCCATGTTCATGGACTGGAAGAGTTAACATTGTTAAAATGTTCATACTACCCAAGGTGATCTACAGATTCAATGAAATTCCTATCAAAATCCCAATGGTATTCTTTACAGAGATAAAAAAAATCCTAAAATTCATACGCAACAACAAAAGACCTGAAACAGCCATAGCAATCTGGAGCAAGAACAAAGCTGGAGGTGTCATACTTTCTGATTTACAAAGCTACAGTAATCAAAACAGTATGGTACTGACATAAAACCAGTCATATAGACAAAAGGAATATTGTGGCTAGAAATAAATCCACACATTTGCAGTCAACTGATCTGTGACAAGGATAACAAGAACACACAATGGTGAAAAGATAGTCTCTTAAACAAATGGTGTTGGGAAAACTGGACATCCAATGCAGAAGAATGAAATTGGACCCTTATCTCACACATATGCAAAAATCAACTTGAAATGGATTAAGGACTTAAATTTAAGACCTGAAACTGTATGACTACTAGACGAAAACATAGAGAAAAGCTTTTTGATATTGGTCTTGGTAATGATTCTTTTGGTTATGACACCAAAAGCACAGGCAACACAAGCAAAAACAGACAAGTGAGATTGCATCAAACTAAAAACCTGCACAGCAAAGGAACAATCAAAAAATGATCACTATGGGTCAAAGTAGTCAAAGAAATTATCACGAAAAAGGAAACCCTTTCCCCAAGTCCATTCTACTAACAAAAATAAGTACACATTTGAGATTATCTGTTATGATTATAGCCTCATACCAGACACTAGACGTCAAACTTTGCCTTCTGTTCAAAACTCCCATGTTTATAGCATTTCTTGAGATGACTGTTTGGCCCGTATACATCAGACATACCTGTTCACCTCCTTGGGTCCTCTTGGCCTCACGCATCTCAGCCTCAGCCTCTTGTGTCACCTCAGCAGCTGTCAGCAATCATGGAGACTTGCTCTCTGCGCATCTGTACTTGTTCCAGAGCCCTGTGGTAGTCAGAAGTGCAAGCTGCTCCCACCACTTGTAGACTTGAATGAAAAGCCACACTGCAATGCATGGGATCTGGCTTCCCCCGCAGCTGCCAGTGTGGCCAGGTGACACCATCCAGAGGTATAGGGAAGGACAGTCCAAAAGTATCCTCTTGGACAGATCTTGATCAGTGGGAAACAGGAGATGGCAAGTGTGCACGCTTTCTACTCACTCTACCTTCACCCTTTCTACTTACCTCCAGCACAGCCATCTGGGGAGGTCCCTTTTTTTTTTTTTTTTTTTTTTTTGAGATAGAGTCTCGCTTGCCTGGGCTAGAGTGAGTGCCGTGGCGGGGAGGTCCCTTTTGCCAGAGCAAGTGTGCCTGCTGAGTAAGGAAGGACACATGCCCTTCGGTGCTTTGGCATAAAGCAGAAGCTAGCGCACTGACCACTCCTCTCCTACTGTGTCCCTGTCTCACATGCCTGACCCTGCAAATGCTTGGTTCCAACAGAGGATGTGAGCCCTAGGTGGGTCGAGGAGAGAAGGGAGGCAGCGAAAGGTTAATGGACAGTGAAAAGGTGGTGAGGTGGTGGATCTGAGCCTTGATTATATAGGGGTGATGTGTGGAGTGAGGACAACAAAGAGGAATTCCTTCAGTAAAAAAAATGCATTTATTTTAAATTAAAAATGTTTTTTCTTTTCTGTGCAAAAAGGGGAAACTAACTTTTTAAAAGGTTCTTTATTTTCAAAATACAGTTAATTTTCTCCAGTTGAACTAAAATAGCTTCTGTAAGTACCAATTGACCCACTTTTTAACTATATATTTGGAGGCAAAATAAAGTTCCTCCAATAGAAAGCTTCTCTGACTTATTCTCAGGTCATCTGCTGCTGGTTGTGAATGTGACAGGAAAGCCAGCTCATTAATTCTCCAGAGATGCTCGTGTGGGAAGACTTAGCATCCCATTTTAGTTTGCTGTTTGACATTTTTCTCTCTAATGTGTAATCTACTGAGAGAAGCTAATCCTCAGCTCATCCTGCTCAGTGGGAAGCTAAGAAATTGCTAATTATCTCATCACGCATCCACAAGTATTGCAAGATTTGATTTGGGTGTTTTGTACACGGCATTAATGAACTTACACCCATTCTTCAATATGGTGATCTGATGGTGGAATGTCTACCAATACCTGCCTTATATCTGCATAGAGCATACAACAAGGAAAAGTTTCTTCAAATGTTTATAAGCAGCTGGGGAACAGTACTGTCACATTTCCATGGGAGCAAAGCTAAAGGATGCTTCTGAGAAAAGAACCCCAGAAAAGCCGGGGAAATTGTGATGTTCCAACATGAAGCACTCTTCTTCCTGAGCGAAAAGCCATCAACTGGCAGTCCCTTGGGCTGAAACGAGCTCACAGACAGGTTTTCATGAACTTATTCAGTGTTTTTTAAATAAAATGCATTAGCTGCCAAAACTTAAAAATTGGCGTGCTGCACATGAAAATGCAATCCATGTTCCTGACATCCTTTGAAGAGCGGCTGCTCTGGCACGCTGGTCTCACACTCCAGGGGGCTTCTGCTGCTTGGGAGCAGGGGCGTGCTCTCCCCAACTCACCGCTCTCCCACCCGACTTCCTGCTTGCATTCATTCACCTGCTTGCCACCTGCAGCCCTTTATGTTTGTATCCTCGGTTTAAAATTTCTCTATATCTTAATTGTATCTGACCTGATAGGTCTTTATCACTGGGATGTTCTAGGACAGTGGTTCTCCAACTCAGCCACACACTGGAGCCATCGACAGAGCTTTAAACATCGTTATGCCCGGGCCATACCCCATACTCTTGGAACCAGATTGTTGGTGGAGGAGGGTATAGCACTCAGGCATAAGCATTTTTGTTTTTCTTTCGCCCCAGAATTTTCCAGGTTATTCCAATGCAAACCTGAGTTTGATAATCACAGTACCTGAAAACTTCTCGAATTCCTGAAGTGTTCTTCAACAGAACTCAGAAAACCAGGTAACACCTCCCCAGAGCAATAAGGCGGTGGACGGGCTGGCACACGAAGGGAAAGGGAAAACACAAGCTGGTTATGTGAGGGGTTTGCAGTGCTGGTTACACATTAGAAATAACACAGGAAGTTTTGACAAAAATCAGCATCCTGGCCCTAGCACAGCTATTCTGACTTGAATGATCTCTCTGATACTCACTCATCAGTATTTGTTTTAAAGCTGCCTGGTATTTGTAAGAAAAAGAAAGGTTTGAAAGATCACTGGTTTAGAGCATTTACCACAGCTTAGAACACTTACCTGAGTAAGAAATAGTTAGTAGTTAACCATCTAATGACCACGAGCAAACAGGCAACCTGAATATTGCTGAACAAGCGAGCATTTTTAACTGTATTTCACTTTTGACTGGGTCTAGACCTGACCTTCAGCTTTCTTTAGACTTTTAATTCCCATGAAAAGTTGTCACATCTCCAAAATTAGAGGGCGAATTTCTAATTGTCAGGATCTACAGTATCATGTAATTTTCAACATATATTTAAGTGCCTAACAGCTGCTTGTTTCTATCTTACTTCTCTCTCTGTCTCAAGAACCTAGCATGGAACCTGGCACCTTGCAGACTCCCCATATTTTTTGTTGAATTTAGAGTATAGCTAAAGAGTTTTCATAAATTCTAACCTCTGCCTCTGAGCTTTTTGTCACTCCATTCTCAATTATAAAACATATACCACAACACATTCTTCTTTTAAGAACAATTCCTAAAATGTTTAAAATGTGACCTCATCTCAAAAAATTATTTGTTAATTTAAACTTTTCTTAGAATTTTCCCTTTAATTATTCAACAATCCAGTACCCATTTTGCCCACTCAGAATTTTTTCCTTTTGTCTTTATTTTCAAAATTCTGGTTCTCAGTGGAGAGGTCAGGGCCTGAGGGACAGAGGCATTTTCTTCCCCACCCCATCACTGGAAAACCTGAGGCAGAATGGTCAGCTGAGAAATAAATATGCTTCCAGAGAAACAAGAGTTATGATCAGGAAAATAGGAAACAAACAAGCAAATGAACAGACTTCACACACACACACACACACACACACACACACACACACACACACACAGAGTCCCTGACTGACTTACAACTGTTCCACTTAGGATATTTTGACTTTATGATGGTGCAAGCCACACATTCAGTAGAACTGAGATCACAATTCACGTTTTGAATTGTGATCTTTTCCTGGGCCAGATACGCCGCACGACTCTCTCACAATACCAGGTAGTGGCAGCGAGCCACAGCTTCTGGTCAGCCACACAATCACTAGGGTAAACAACCAGTACTGGTAAGTTTTCAATTTTCGGTATTTTCAACTTACAATGGGTTTATTAGGATGTAACCCCATCGTAAAGGAGCATGTACATATATACGCTTACATATATACACGTGTGTGTATATGTCCCCCAAAGTAAGCAGCAAAGATGAAAGCAAGAGAGTACAAATAAGTGTAATGGCCAAGATGAGGACAAAATATCATGCTAGGAACGGATTGAGGAGAAATGTGCAGAACAATGGTAAAAAGGAGGGAGTTCCTGGTTACAGACGTGGAAACTTTCCTAAGCCATAAAAATATGGACAACAATTATTGTTAGTTATTATCCAAGTCTGGGCTTCTCTACTCCATAAAATTTCCCCAAATCAAGCTACTTTTGCTGCTATCTAGACTGTATCATTTGGGAATAATATTCCAGATCCTGTGTGTGAATTTCGTCTCAGGTTGATGAGTAACTGTCCTGGCAGTTGCTACATATAAGTTGTTTGTTCCAACTCTTTTGCAGATTGGGCTCTTTGGCAGATTGTATTTTGTAAAGATGGCCCTAAAATATCTCCAACCCCATATGTCCTTATTAAGCCTTGCCACTCCATTTTTGAGAATTGGAGTCGCCTTTCCCTCTCCTTGAGTCTGGGCAGGCTTGTGACATGTTTGTAACCAATAGAATATAATGGAAATTACTCTGTGAAGTGAAAGGTGATGGAGCTTCCACCTTCTTCCCTAAGACACTTTCCTTTGGAGCCCCAAGACATGACATAAGAAGTACAACTAACACAGGCCACCATGTCATAAGGAAGTCCAAATTAGTCCACACTGAGGGATCACGTGAAGAAGACCACATGAAGAGAGAGAGGTACACAGCCAGCCCACATGCTCTGGCTCTAGCCCTGCAACTGCATGAGGGGCCTTAAGCCAGAACTACCCAGCCATGTCTTTCTGGAATTATTGACCAACAGAAACTGTGAGTTATAGTCATAAAATAATTATCAACCTAAAATGATCAAAAGGCTCAGAATCCAGTTAAAAGAGTTTATTGAAGCACAAAGTGTGAGAGTGGCCATCCAGTGACACGCGAACACCAAAGAACGATGATCAGAGCTCCCGGTGTGGGGGAAAGTGAAGATCATTTACAGAGGCAAAAACAGAGGTGTTGAAGAGAATTTTCCACATAAAGCCTAACATACAGACATAAAATCGGATGGGCTACTATTGATTACACTCTAAGGGGGTTGCTTAATATTATGCTGTAAAGAGGTAACAATCACAAGGGTCTCTGTCTCCACGTCAGTTAGTCTAGGTTTGAATGAAGAACAGGGAGTCTGGCTAATGTACATCTCAATACAAAGGTCAGGAAGCAATGGTCACACACCAGAGCAGCATGGCTGTATTACATGACTCCATTTTTATGGCTTAACTCTCTCCCTTGGAATAATATGTTTGAAAGGTCCTCAAATTTTGTTTTCTTTTACATAATTGCTGTTATTTTAAGCCACTAAATTATGAAGTGATTTTTTTTTATGCAGCAATAGTAAGTGGAACACACTCTTATTCTACTGTCCGTTCCTTGAATATGAAAGCTCCCTACTTAATTAGGGGTGGGCTGGTAAATGTTTAACAACCAGCTCCCTGAGGGATAATCCCTGATCCGTAGTACTCACTGATTGCCTTGGTGTTAAAGTTATCAAGGTAATGTCACTGCAATTAGAGCTGGAAAGAGGTATACAGTAGCACACCGTCATAGTTTTTCCACCACATAGATACGGTAACTATAAATAGCCTCAAAAGCATAGATAGTAGTAAATCATAAAATAATAATTAAGAAATGGTGAATTTTAGTTTGTATTATCTTTCTTCTAATATAATTAATATACTCTAAATTTATACAATTTAACATTTAATGATAGCTATTTCTAACAACCAGCTTACAGAATTGCTGAGAAGTTGACTATTGGTTCCAGCACACCACTGCACTTACCTTCACCATTGCTCTGTGTTCCTCAGCCCCGCCAGGGACCTCAGAGCTCAGTGGAGCCATTTAAAATGACAAACAAGCTCTTTTTTGTGCGCATGGTGTCTCACCCCCTGCATCCATTCACTCTCCCAGCTTGTCTCACTGACTTCCGTTGTTTCCGTGACCTTGGACGATCTGATCGCCCATAACCATCTGAATCACTGCTAGAAGTTATTATTAGTATGCCCCACCTCACATTCCTTACACAAAACTGAAGTCATCATCTTTTCCATTTTTTTAGATTTTGTCTCCTCGAATAGGGGACATGAAACACCTGGTCACTGAGTACTCTTGAATTCCACCCTTTCCATGTCCTGTCACCAAAAAATCCTGTTATGCCACTGCCTTCAGGTTTCTCAACTTTCTTTACTTCTCTTCACTCCAGCTGTGACTATCATAGTCCAGGTATTGATTCTTTCTCGATAGATTATTTCAACAGCTTCCCAAGCAGTCTCTCTACCTCTGGTCGTCTACTTAGCGTTTCTCACCCAGACCTCAGAGTTGCCTTCCCAACTGTTCCCTTTCTCTAGGCTGTCCCTGTCCATGCAATGCAAACCTGTCAGGGGCAGTGACACGTGTCATAGTCCTTCCCCTTTTATGATTTTATTATCTAGTGGAGACAAGCAGAGGGGTCCCCCTGGGCACAGGGGTTTACATACACACCTGCATATATGAAGTATCTTAACTCGGATTACATATTTAGTCTGACAAATAACCTTTGTCCCCAGTGCATACCCTGCTTGTGGAAATTCACTAGAAGTCAGGTAATTAAATTGTTCATCACTCATTTCAGAGCTTTTCTGCTTTGTACTTACATTCTCTAGCTAATCTGACCAGTTGAAATTGAAATTTATCTGAAAGATATTTGCTATTGTCTGGAGATTTGTCTTCATTTATTTACCCCAATTACACTATGGGATAAAGGTATAGAAATACAATTATGGGCACTTGATTTAATGTCTAGAGATAAGATTCTCTAGGGAATTGTGTCACTTTGATCAACCTTAATTTATAACAACAGAACCATCTGAGTCTGATTTCTGTGGACATCAAATTGAAAAAAAATCAGTTAATTTACCCACACACCACCTTTGAGCTGCATGATTTCCTTTAAGTGACAGTAGCTGCATTTGCAAAAATATATTGGATTTTTTTATTAACCCTAATTCATATACTCAGTATTTTAATCTTAATCCTAAATTATTTAGGTTCAGCACGACTTGCTAGAATGAATAAAATTCATTGGATCATAAAAGAAGATAGAAAAGTTAAATGATCTGAAATATATTTTATATGAGACTCTCATTTTTCAATAAAGCTTCAGAAAACATGCCCATATTCTACAGGAAGGAATATATTAAAGGCACATTGGAGATTTCAATAACTTCTGATGCTCACAATGGATTATTTAGATGTTTATAGCTGAAGGGAAATGTTTTCCATCAAAATCTGCTGAATTATGTTTTCTAGGGATATTTTTCCAATACAATCTTATATGGTGAACAACAACAAAAAAAGCTTTAAAAAACAATTTATCTTAAAAAGGATAACAGATTTTACTAAAAGATCTTCATGTTCTTAATTCCTGTATAGAGAGTTTTTCAGTTCTTTAAAATCTGGCTCAATACAGACAGCGATACATAAGAGCTGTTTTCCCATTCCCGGTGTCTGCCTACTGAATGCTATTTTGTACTTGTCAACCACGTCCAAGTGCTGTCAGCCTACCATTTGTCAAAGGCACAAATGCCACTTGTAAAGCTTTACTGCTTCACCTTAAAAAGAAAGGATGGCATTTCCACACAACTGTCGTGGGACTTCTTGCTATGCCACTTTGTTTTGATTGTTTCCCATACGGAATGAGATGGATCCTGAGCTTTGGGTAGAAAATAAATTATGATGAATATTGCTTAGATACTGATGGTGTGCTGCTTTACCGAGACCATTTGTTTATCCATTCGCTCACCCATCCTTGTCTTCATGAAACGTCGATTTGAATAGTGGTTGAAACTTTTGAGTGCTTGCTACGTGCTAGTCCTGTGCTCAGCATTTTCTACATTGTCTTATGCATGTCTCCCTGCCACTATGGGAGGCATTGGTAGGTGATGCCCATTTTTCAGGGGAAGGAACTGTGGTTCAAATAACTTTCATGTGGCTAAGTTTTCTTTCTCTCTACCCCCACAATCAGCTTTTAGACAGAAATATGCAGTCCTAAAATTAGTCAAGGAGGTGATTTCCAACTATAAATAGGGTTTCAGATTTAGCTAATAAAACTATAGCATGGCAATTAGATTTGAATTTTACTTATGAATTTTTTAGTATGTGTACACTTTATGCAATATTTGGGATATATTTGTACTAAAAAAAAATTCATTGTTAACTTTCAAATTCAACATTAAATGTGCATCCTGTATTTTATCTGGCAACGCTATTTACAAAGCTAGCCCAGGCTTCCAAAATTAGATCCCTTTAATGTCTTATTTATCCAGACTCCTGTGGGTCCAAAGCCATTTGTCATACTCTAATCTTAGCTTTCATTCCAGCCAACCTGCGTCACATGTGGGACAATTCATATGTCCCCACACTGGGTGGCACCAGCAATGCCCCAGGGGTCCTCAGCTAATGAGACCCGTCCTGTCTGCAGTGAGAGAAACCTTTGCTCCTAGGTCTCTCTTTTGACACTGCCATGTGTCTGCTGCACGGTCTGCAGTTTGGGCTCCTGCAGACGGACCCTCCTGGTGACCTCTGAACTTGGCTTTTCCTCTGACCTGGTTGCTGGTGGGCCCTGTCGGCAAAGAGCCTGTCCAGGCGTCTGCATTTCACCCTTGGGCCGTGTGAGACACCATGGTTTTCCATTTCCTCAACAGACTTAGGAAAAGTGTATTTTTCACATGACACACATGAAGTCTGGACACTGATGAGGTGAAAATGAAAAATCATGGGACTGCAGCAGGGGGACCACAACAGATTCAACGTCATCAAAATAGGCACACAGAGCACAGTGGGGACTGGGAAGAATGGACGTGGGTACAGGTGTGTACATGGAGGTTTCAGGTGAATGTTTATGACAGTGACAGCTGAAAACACACGCCAATTACTGCCTTTCAGTCATTCTCTCTCTGGATACAAATGTCTCAAAAACCTTTGGGATAACTTCTTGTGGTTGATGGGGCCAGGACAATGGTGAGGCAAGCAAGCACCTAGGGCACAACATTTAAAAAGGTTCTCACTCTTTGGAGTCAACCTTGCATTTGAAGGGCCCTGAAATCACCCACCTCCTTAAAGGTTGTGCCCTAAGTACCTGGCTTCTCACCCAAGTCCTGGCCCTGGTATTTGGACCTTCTCCTGCCTCACCAATATATCGATTTTCTAAGATTCCCCATGATTCCATAATTATGTAAAATTAGCATGCAGTGAAACTCATTTAACACTATTTCTGGAAAGAGCTTCAGGTTATTTAAAGAAGAGCAATACCTCATTGATCAATCAGTAAAATGCAATTTCATGAACTTACAGATCCTAGATGTCAAAATGATCTCCTACCTAGTATTCACTTACTGTTTCTGGTTAAAAGTAAGTAAGATAAAGTATGTACCATCTGGAAATCACAGTGTACAAGAACACGGATTAAAGAGAACATAGACCTAAATTCCAGTGCTAGCTCTGCACCTGGTATGTGGTCTAGCATGCAGGGATTCACCTCTTTCAAACAGTTTCTTTACATGTAAAATGGTTCAATACCCACTGAAAAGAATTGTGTTGAAGATTAAATAATGATTTATAATTGGTTGAGGCCTAGTGAGTTGTTTTTCTTTTAAGAGACAAGAGACAGGGTGGTCTAACTCTGTTGCCCAGGCTGGAGTACAGTGGTGCAATCATAGCTCACTGCAGCCTCAAACTTCTGGGCTCAAGAGATCCTCTTGCCTCAGCTTCCTAAGTAGCTGGCACTACAGGGGTGTGCCACTCTAGTGAGTTCTTAAGAGATGTTGGTTCTCTTATCTATTCTGTCCTGACAGTAACTTCTTATTATATTTGAGGTTAATTAAATTGAAATTCTTAAATGAATAAGATAGGACACAAATCTCTTTCTCAAAGACCATCTGTAATTACACAGGAAACCAAGCACTAGACTCAGAAACAGAAATCTTGAATTCAAATCTTTAATTGATCACACCCCACCTGAAGTGGAATCATTTAACCACTCTAAACCAGCTTTATTATCTGTATAACTGTGTATGTTTAAAGCCCTTTCTTCAGAACTATTTCATTAATGATCCTGTAGTCAAAGCTGCTTAGAAAAAATGTTTAGATCTCATTATAGTAAGATTTGTGAAATGACTTTGGGTCACAGTTGTCACAGAAATTTTTGAGCATCTCTTTGAAATAGATTGTTCATTACAACAATCTGTGATCATTAGCAATGCAACTCAAGCTGAGACCAAATCAAGATCAGCTTAGAACAATTAAGTCACCAGCATGGCTGAAGACACTTAAAAATGATTGTTTTCACAGCTGTAAAATGGGATGATTTGTTATGCAGCAATAGCTTACTGATACATTGCCCTTTAGATTCTGGCTCATCTACTGATTCTAAGATTTCCCCAGTTCTCCTGGTCCAAAGTCATGTCTTCTTCTTCTAAATATCTACAGCATACAATATTTGTACCATCAATTGAAAATTAATGCCTTGGAGCACATGCATATATGTTTATATCTCTAATCTGATAGTAATTGCCTTATTAAGAGAATCTAATACCTCTTAAATCCTGTAGTTCCGAGACTTAGCCCATTACCTTATGCAGTTCAAGGGATATATAAGTATTTATTTCTTTGATTAATATACCTTTTTGTTCAAACCCTACCTGAAATTTTTTTAAGAAAAAAAAATTTTTTTAGCATTATAATTTGTGCTAAATCACTAGTTCTTAACAATTCTGATTTAATTAAATTAGGGCAAGGCCTGGGCATTGATATCTCTTTAAAGTTTCTCAGACAATTATAATGTATATCCAGGATTAAGAATTACTGTTTTTGGCTTGGCTCAGAATGGACTAAGTCTTTAGGAGACTTTTTGCTAAAGGGGTTTATTCTGCCACGTTCCTGTACTCCAGGTAGAAATCATCCACTGCCCCTTCCTAATCTGCTCCGTATTTTGGCTTATTGGTGTTCTCCTGCTCCAGCTCTTGATACAATGTCTCAAAAATCTCTGGAATTTTCCCTGTCTCATTCCTGTTCCCAATCAGAGCTGTATGAACCCCTTGGTTCTCTTTATATTTTAAACACAAACAAATCCTTTAAAACCAAATTGATTCATCAGAGGAAAAAAAATAGCACCAAGTGGAATGTTGGTATTTTCATAACTTCTAAGTGAACAATCCATTTTAAATGATTAATTCTATTACACTGCAATTTATATCTAGTGCCAACTGATGAAATAAATTAGTTTCAACATCAATTCAACCCTCTTCCCTTGCTCACATGCTCTCATTAGCCTCGTCATGAATGTTTTGCTGCAATAATTTCTCTGCCATATCAGCTGCACCATTACTGGACTGTCCTTATTGATTGCTGAGAAGTCAGATGTAAGAAAGAAGAACGGCAGGGAGTTGGTTACTATGATCAGTTTGCATTTTGGGGGTGGAGGGCATCATCAACAAGGCATTTATTCTCTTGTTTATTTTCTAGAGGAAATGGTATATATTTGACTCCATATACATTAAAAAGCTCTGATGTATATGCGGGTTTTAAAACAGTTTTTAGGGATGTGGCTTAGAAGATGTCTTTGTGTTGCTATAACAGAATTCCTCAGCTTGGATAATTTATTTATTTTTTAACACAGAAAAAGTGTTTTATTAAATTCTCCATCTTTTCATGATAAAAATTTTCAGCAAGCAAGAAATAAAAATAAACATTTTTACACTAATAAAGGATATCTACAAAACGACTATAGCTAATGTCATACTCCTGGTAAAATATTGAATAATATGCCCCTGAGGTTGGGAGTAGAACAAGAGTGTACACTATCACCATCTTTATTCCAAGTTTTACTGGAGTCCAAGCTGGCACAATAAGGCTAGGAAAATAAATAAAAGAAATAAATGTTTGAAAGGAGGATGTAAAATATCTCTACTCATAGACAGGATGATTGTGTACATCTAAAATTGAAAAAATATCTATTAGAATAAAAATTAATTTAGAAAGGTCACTGTCTGGGGATAATGTCAAAGTAGAAAAACCAGATGTACTCACTCTGAGTCCCTCTCTCTTACACACACACACACTCCCCATGCATGCACAACGTTGTATGAGAAGTGACCAAGTTCAATGCCAATGACACAGGGGGCATTAGGGACATTGGTGTCAAATGGATGTGAATTGTAAAGACTCTTCCAAGGTAACACATCCAGCCTCAAGCTCCAGCCTTCCCTACACTTCAGCCCTGTTCACAGCATCTACCAAGCCTGTGCTCTAACAAAGAAAAAAGGGAAAGGAAAAACCAGAATACACATTTTTCAGGTACTCACAGGGCTTTCACTAACTTATACCATATTCTAGGGCATAAAAAAATTCTTAACAAATGTAAAATAATAGAACTTTTAAACAGTACTTCTTATCCCACAATAGAATTAAACTAGAAATAAATAACAAAATATCTCAAAAAATCCAAATTTTTGTTAAACACCACATTTCTAAGTACATTGTATTGAGTGAAAATAAATATATAACATATCAAAACTTGTGAGCTAGAGCTCAAGCAGTTCTTAGAGGAAACTTTATAACCAAATGTTTCATGTACTTTTGACATTTTTTAAATAGATTTCTAAACATTTAGGATTATGTCTTCTTGAAGAATGAGCCCTTTATCATTATGAAATGACATTCTTTATCTCTAGTCATATTTTTTGCTCTGAAATCCACTTTGTATGATAATGGATATGGTCACTTCAGCATAATCTTGATTAGTATTAGATGAATATGCCTCCTTTCACTTTAGCTTATTTTGTCTTCACATTTGAACATGTTTTCTGTTGCAACATATAATGAGGACAATCTGACAATTTCTTCTCTTAATTGGGGTTAATTATAATTTATATTTAATGTGATTATTTTTTAATTTCAGAATATTAGAGGGGGTAATATATACAGAAAAGGGGTTTATTCAGCTCACAGTTCTGATGGCAAGTCCAAGATTGGGCAGCTGCATAGCAAAAGCCTCAAGCTGCTTCTACTCATAGGGGAAGCAGAAGTGGAACAGGAATGTGCAGAGAGATCACATGGTGGGAGAGGAAGCAAGAGAGAGACACCAAGGAAGCTTTTAACAACCTGTTCTGGGGAGACGAATCCATTCCTATAAGAATGAGAACTCAGTGCTGCTGGAGGACATTAATCTATTCATGAGGGATCCACACCCATGACCCAAACACCTCTCTCACTAGACACCACCTCTCAACACTACCGCATTGGGAATTGAGTTTCAGCATGAGTTTTGGCAGGGAAAAACCATGCCACATCCCAACCATAGCAAATGACTTGATTTACTGCCTGAAATGGTAATGTTACATATGTTACAGTACATTTCTATATTTATAGTACTTTCTCTTCTATAGTCTTGAATGACTTTCATAGAAAACCTAAGAAATCAGAAATAGAAACACTTTTGGCCACATTCCATCAACAGAGAAACTATAAATCAGAGGGCTTATGGTGACAGGTACGACCTAACTTCTCCTGCCCTCACAAAGGTCAGAATCAGAAACCAGAGATGGCAGGTTTGGGGAACCCGACTTGTGTGTAAGTAATGTATTTAGTGGGCAGACATGATTCCATGTCGAAAAGAGCTATATCATTAATGTACTTTCTAATATTAAAGTAGGAAATGTGACCCTAAATACTCGATTGAATATTCCACAGTGCCAACACATAAGGTACGCAGCACCTGGCCTAGGAAGACACGTCAACCAACATTATTGAATGAGTAAGCCATTCTCTCTCACGAAGACACCATTTAAAACCAGTTGCCCCCAGGTGCAGTACATCATATTAAACCAGTGGGTGTAACATTAGGCAGCAAGCCCCTAGCAAAGATCGCAGGGATGATGGCATCACATGGATATATTTTGACAGTCAAGTGAGAGTAGATTCAAAGACTTTTAGGAGAACAGAGCTACAGAAATGTTAACCTTAGAGTCAGTATTCAGAAAAGGAGGATGGAGGGAGGGGGGTACACCAGCCAGCACCCCAGATGTTTCAAGGAGAGATGTGGGGCCAATGTTTCCTATTCTGTTATTTTGCAGAGTCAATAGTGGAAAGAATACTAACTGCAGAGATGCAAAATCCCTTTCATCATTGCATTAGCTGAATGATACTGAAAACTTGTTTTAAATTACTAAGCCTCTGTTTTCATTTGAAAAAAATCAGGAAAATACTTAAATGATTAAGCTAACTAAAAGATTTTTAAATTTTTACCTAGAATATAATAAATACTCTAAAATATTTGCCCCATTTCCTCCTCTTCATTTCTCTCCTCTGGTAATCCCCAAATTCTCTACATTTGAAAGCATTTATCCTATTTGGAGTGGTTTATAATTCAGAATATGAACTCCTACCATAAAGGGTCAAATCTTGTCTTCATCACTTATAACTCTAACCTTGGGTAGGCAATGTAATTACTTTTTATTTCAAGAATTTCAGGAATTCACCGTTTATAAAAGATTACCTACTTAACAGGGCTGCAGTAAAAAGTAAATGGACAAATATGTTATTAGAAAGGTCTGAGTGCCTGCCTTACAGCAAGTGCTCGGCAAGCCCAGCCCAGCCCCCGCCTTGTCCTACAGGACTTGCAGCACCTGCTCGCCTTCACGCTGTCTCGCTGACAGGCCTCTCCTTGGCAGCGTACCGGTCACCAGCTGTGGGGTACCTGGGTTTGGCTAGTGCCCCTTTCCTGAGGCGGAGGCCTTTGTCTCTGTCAGCTGGCATCAGCTGCCCTCCACAGCCCCTGGATGCAGGCGCATCCTCCCACTGAGCAGCTGGGCTTCAGGCAACGAGCCGGCCAGGTACTGTCAGGCTTCTGGGGCTTTCCCAGGTGATGGCCTCCTTGGCAGTACTTTGCAAAATAAAGTGGCGTACTTAACCTTCTCCGGTTTGCATGTGTGAGATGAACTAAGCTCATTCTAGTTCTAAAAGTCTTGTGATGATCATAGTTTAAAGTAATAATAATTTGATCTGAAACATAATATTAATGGTTCTCTCCTTTGCAGGTATTCCCAAGGGGAATATCAGTCCATTTAAATATTGATGATCTATATAGAATTGGCATGTGAGACCTGTCCAAAATCAGATAACGTAATGTCCGTTTTGTTTTAAAGTAGAGTTGATTTTTTTTTAAAAAGACATGTTTAACCATCCAAATTTTTTTATGCTAAACCAATTTTGATGAGTCTGACAAAATTGCAGACAGCAGGTATTATTGATAACATTATATTAGTCAATCAAGCCCTTGATCACAATGGTTTTCTTAATGTGTCTCATAGCCTGCATTTTGTTCTGGTTTCAAGCACACTTCAGTATATATGTGTACAATAACCTAAAATCCCAGAAAACCCCTGTGTTGTATAAATTTAAAAGTACTTGATCTTTTATCTTATTCCCAGATTCCTGGAAAAGGTAGGGTTTAGTGACTGGATTAGAGGAGATAGCAGAGGATTTGTCACCTGATCCACAGCTCTGCTCCTTTCCTCATTAGCTGTTTGACCTTGGGTACTTTGCTGAGCCTTGCTCAGCTCCAGTTCCTCAAACAGCTGGCTCTGAAGTTCAGCTACTGCAACCTGTGCCTCACCTGAGCCCTTAGAAAATAGAAGAGAGAAGACGGTAATATATTTGGGGGGGGGGATCTTTAATCCTTAGCCTCTTGTCTCAGTACTCAGCAACAGCCCAGAAAAAATGATAATCCGTCACTAAATAATACTGTGTAAATTAACTGGTTTCCTTTCCATTCAGCTGGAATTATATGTACTGAAGGTGTCAGGTTTCGGTCGGTTCTTAGTGTGCTCATGGCCAAAGAATAACCAGATGCACCAAAGTAAGGCAAGCACGAAAATGCGGTTTATTGAGGAGAAAAGACAGGATTATAGGACGAGAGCAAGGTATAGGTTTACAGAGCATGATGCATATGCCACAGATGACGACCAGACCCATTGTCACAGCAAAGGGAGAGCCAAAGGAAGGGTGCAAAAGGGGACTGGTTATGGTCTGCGTCTTGTCTTATAGTGCCCGGATTGGGACCTCATGGATCAGACGTCACCATGGAACCGCTTTGATTGGACAGTTGGGAGTTGCATGACATGAGTCTGACTGCGCATGAAGATCTCCCATGAACCTCTCTGAAAGCCCATTTCAGGGGGCCAACCGCAGCAGCCCCCACTTTCGTCCCTAGGAGACCCAGAATCCCTCAGGTCTCTGGGTTTTCATTCATATCAAAAGTTTAGGACTGGTAGTCATCTGTGCTTTTGATGAATCAAGTTAATTTTTACATTTGAAAGCTACTGTTGTGCCTAAATCTTGACGATCCTGTAGGGACAATAACAAAAGGGAACCTTGGTGCTAAAATGTAAGCTACTGACTCCAAACTAAGGGTTGGACATTTAGAATTTGTGGCCACATAATGCTATGAAATAATTTAAACTTTTGTCTTAATTACTTCTCATTTTTCTTGTCAATAGGAAGAAACGAGTGGTTTATAGGAGAGTTACCTTTCCCTGTCTTGCAATAATAGTGCTAACCAAATGGCTATTTTCTCCTGTCTATTTCAAAGCGTTCATTATTATACATTATCCCTTAATTCTCCTAACACTCTTGAGGGTTCATAAGTAGGAACTACTACAGAGGAGGAAACTGAGACCCAAAAAAGCTAAGAAAATTCCATGACATTAGAGAATTATTAAGTGACTATCCTTGGGCTGAATTAGGGGCTTGATTTGCCAAGGACAGTTCTAGTTCACACATGTTGCCCCAGCATAATTATTGAATGATCCCTCTCCTCTCTCCAAAAAGAATTTCTCTGTTCCTACAGTCACTCCAACTAGAAAACACATCCCCTGAGTCCCAATCTCATGCCTGTTCTACTGTACCAAACTGGGTTTAGATATATCTGTTCCTTCAGGAAGTCAACATCCTATCTCAGTCAGGATCACTTTTGCCACTGCACAGCAGGGAGGAGATAAACCGCAGGTGTGGTCAATGCCACCTCTGCACTAATAAAGCCTCTGTTTCCTGGTCAGCTTCCTGCTGGGCAGCAGCTCCTTTTCAAATTACTATCAAGAGGATTAACTTCTCAGACATCACTGAATAATGCCCTGAAGTTTGATTTGTTTTTTTCTATCAGTATTTCTCCCTACAGCTGCAGTCTGCAAAAGTCTAAATCATTACTGTAATTATATAAAAAGATCAAAGAGCTGGCATTAATTTCTACATACTGGACAGTTTAATAGTTCAACTGAATTCCATTAAATCTGATTTCATTATTAATAAATATCAAAGTTTTTATCAAGATTTCATTTTTTTTCTTCATGTTTCCATTAAAATTGGAATTTAAATTTAAACCGTCTGTTCCTTCTGAGCACAAGGCATCACACGTACCCGTCCAGCCAGAAGGTTGCAGGTTGCATATGAGATCAGTGTAGCATCAGGCTGGTGAACGTACGTACGCACACACCAAGCAGCTGACAACATGAAATGGAGCCCAGCATGCAAGTCTGCGGTCTGGTTCGTAAAATGAAATATAACTAGATACAAAACCTCTTGCATGGAGATAGCTCTTCATGGCTTTTTGTGATGATGGTGGTAGTTTTGCATTTGCTTTGCAAAGCACAACAGCTTTATGATATAAACAGCCCAACTGTTACCAAAAGTCTATCGATGTAGAAATGAGGCTCATTCACTCTTTTTTTTTTTTTTTCAGTTTGTTTGTTTTTGGTCCATCCCCATTCTTCCTGAAGTGCCTCTGTCCATTGAGCCTTTCAGCACTTCTTCTAATTGGACTATCTTTCCACCTTCATGTCACCCCCAAGCCTTAGTCAACTGGGTCTCAGAAATTCCTCTTCTGTGCAGGCCTTCTTGCAGATGACTTCAAAGTGTGGCCAGGAATCCCAGAGAGGGCCTGGCCACGTGCAAGTGAGGGGTCCACCTGAGGGTGTACAAATCCCAGTCCTGTGGAGCACATGGGCAGGCAACCTGCCTGATCCGGCCCTCTCTTGGCACTGGGAATGTCAGGGTAACAGACAAGATGTGGCCTCCAGCTGCACAAAGCTTCCAGCCTCCTTAGGTAAGCAAGCACTAAGAAAATAGGTTTCAGTGTGAGGCGATTGACCCGGTCTTATGAAATGGCAGAACAGGGTGGCTTGAAATCCTTAAGGTTGAGAAAATCTGCCTCTTTGAAGAAATGACAGTTAAACCAAGATTTGAATAGGAATAACGGTGGTCAAGAAAGACCAGGCAAAGTTGTGATAACTCTTAGTGAAGTGATTTTAACAATGAGACACACCGGCTCTTTCTTAGTCAAGTTTGTCAAATATCAGCATGCTGACTTTCAAACGCCCTGGTGTTTGTCACCCAGCCTCATTTCAGGGCTCCCAACATGGCCCTATGTCATAGATGCTACTAATGCTCATTCCCTGAGGGATAAGCCACAATTCCAGTGTTTTTCTGGATACTACTTTTGTCTGGGGAAATAAGGTATAACTAACGTAAGAGGCAAATGCCACTCAAGTGTGAGCTGTGAAAATACTTTGTATGCCAGAGATCAGAGAAGCACGGGGCAGGATGGGATGGCAGAGCAAAAGGGCAAGGCACAGACCTGGGCTCTCCAAGGCAGGTTCTGTTTGCAGCGAGGCTGTGTGGACTCAGGAAGCCTGCCCAGGACCCCAAGCTGACCTGCAGAGTCAGCACTGATGTCCGGCGCTGTGAGCCAGGACAGGGTCTATATGATCACAGCAAAGGAGCTCCGGGATGAAAGACCCAAGCAGGGTCTTCAACAGGAATCCCGCAGATGAGCAGAAAGGCCCATGGGGGCAGGAAAGAGTGATGTACAAAGGGCCCAGAGTTTGGGGATGCAGCAGCCTGAGATTCAGTCCCATGTGTTGCTCCCTTGTTGGGCCATGTGAGCTAGTCACTAAGTCATGCAGAGCCTTAACACATGAACTAAGACTGCAAGCTGGAACATTTAGAGACAGTGCACATACGGCAATGAACATCCATCTTAGCGCTTGGTCGTGTGCAGTAAAAAACAGATATCAACAGTTGTTAGAAGACCCGACTGGATTTAAGGACCATTCAGACAGGGAAGGGTAAACAGCAGAAAGCACAAAGAACACACACAACAGACGCAGTCTGGAGCTGGCAGGGCAGCAGCCTGGGAAGATGGAAAAACACCATTTATCAGGGCTGTCTTCTCCCTGAAAAGGTACAAGAGGGGCAGAGGACAGGATGCAGGCACGGCAGGCCCTGGGACCAGGACTCAGGCCAGAGCAGCACCGTGGACAGGTCAGGCCCAGCAGCAGCACAAGGCTCTTTTGACATGTGACACTGAATCCTGCAGATCCAGTGCCCGGGATTCTGCAGCCGCTGCCGTGCTCATGACTGGTGACTTACCCTCTGCTTTAGGCACCAGCTGGTCTGAGGAGACAAGGCAGTAATTAGAATAATTAGGACAAATCATCACAGTGAATTAATGAATCACCAGCCTCCCCCGAGCACCATGGTGGGGTTCAACAAAGAGTGTAACTCCTGGAAACGCCGCAGACAATAAACATTCCTGAACTTCTGTGGCGCTGCCTGTGTCCAGGGGACAGTTCATTAGGAGGAAAACAACTTTCCTTGTTCCAGATTTGGCTGATCTGGCCAATTTGGACACTTGTTTAACTGATTTTTTATTAAGATAAGATCCTGGGGGTTAGATGCTGTGACAGCATGAAGGCATTACAAATGCAATTATTGCAGCTGAACCACACACAAATGTTCTTTTTCTCAAAAGAAAGAAAGAAAAAGTAAAAACACTATGGTGTTCATTTTCCTTCACTCTAGTGCATGGACTGCAGGCACCACTCTGACATTCCGGGAGACATTAATTCTGATGTGTGGCCATATTTCACCCACCAGGACTCAGCAGTACGAAGCACTGGGGATATGGAACTCACACCTATGATGGAGACTGTGTTCACATGTTGCATAAGGGTTTTCTTCTTTCTATTTAATACTCATAATAATCATATAAAGTAGATATTATTATCTCCAGATTATATAAGAGAAAACTGAGCACTGGATTGATTATGTACCTCGCCCAGGGTTACACAGAGAGGAAATGACAGACAGGACTCCAGTCAGGAGGTCCAACTTCACAGCCTACACCCTTTGACTTGACTCCTTGAGTGTCTGTTACCATCTTTCTCTTGTTAAGAATTGCTCCTCTGCTCTGCAGCCCTTGCTTGTAAAATGAAACCTGCTTGGTTATGAGTTGAGTTGTGGGGTAAAACATGCAAGACTCTGCACTTGGATGATTGTGAAAAACCTCCACTGTGTCTGAGTGTTCCTCAGATTCTGCTCTTCCTGCATGCTGGACTCTGGAAAGTCAAGACATTCTGAGTTGCCAGTGTTCAATCCAGAAAATTAATTCTGAAGGAACAAACAAGAAATCCTATATTTTCCAGGTATGCAGCTGTCATCCATAGTATTCTGGACCAGCATCTATAAATATCATCAACACAGGAAAGCCAGTCTAGGAAAAAGAACCTCTAGAAAGCATCAGGTTGGTGCAACCATGGCCCTGTCCTTTCCAGAGCTAGCAAGTCATAGATGTTGGCCAGGTGGTGATACGGTCATCTATGGGACACTGAAGAAGTTTGACACAGATAACACCTCCTCTGAGAATGAGCCCATGCTCTGTGATCTAGTCGACACAGGTGTGTGAAAAACAAGTTTAAAAAATAACTTTGAGTTCCTAATGACTTTGGGGAAATGACATAATTGCCCATCACACCGTTTTCTCTCAAAAGCTAATGATTTTGAGGTTGGATGATGGCACCCGTGTGCTCTTTTTGTCTTTCTGGCAAGAAAAACTAGCATTATATACGTTTTCTCACTTTAATCCCATAACAAAGTTATAAGATAGATAGTATTTATTCCTATTATGAAGAAGAAAAAAGAAAAACTTAGTCTTGCAGAGAGATACAGTCAAAAGCTAAGAGAACTGGAATTTACACTGTCTTTAATGATAGAATTTCAGGCACCTGAAAATGGCCCTGACTGTGTGCGTATGTTTGTGTATGTGCACACCTGTATACACATGTGTGTATATACATGTGTGTGTACTTTGAAGAGTAGAATGGTTTCTGTGCTTTTCCAATCACCCCACATTGTTATGTTTACATGTATGATGTCACCTCCCAGCTACCATCTTGAAATGTGACTTTTTAAAATAGAAACTTCAAACTGTCAGGCAGGGCTAGAGACCCCATTAGCCAAGTTCCTTGTTTTATGAAAAGGACTCACAGGCCCGAGGGGTGTGCTGCATCACGCAGGCCGTACAGGAAGCTGGAGGCTGCGCCGGGTCTTCCGTCAGGAGGGCTCCGATCCAGGCACAGTGTTCATCCCGATTTCAGTACACCGCCTCCGTTTGCAAAGCATTCACACGCACCACACCCGTGCACACCAGGGGAAGGAAAGGCTATTTTGCACTCCAGATTACATTTCCTTTACTGAAATCCCCACTGATTCTCCTGGACCGCCCGGGCATTCACTCTTAGTAGCATCCCCGCTGGGGAAAAGAAAAGATGATCACAAACAGAGAGCGGAGGAAAAGCTAGGGGCACTCCCACTCCCGCCTGCATCGGGTTCCCTCCGCTTTCCTAGCACGGTCCCCTGCGCCCCCCTTCAGGACAACCGCTTGCCGCCGCCTGCGGTGGGCCGCTTCCCGACGGGGCGCGGGCTCCCGGCCCAGCCTTCCGCTCCCTGCTCCTTCTCTTCTGTCCTCAGAAGGAAAAAAGAAGCCAGCGAGGAATGCAGTGCCAATGCAGCCAAACACCAAGGAAGCCACAAAATAATAGCCGCCTGAAGAAGCCGGTGCATAGCGCCCACCCGGGGGAGGCCGCGCTGGCGCTGGGGGAGCCGGACGCCCCGGGGAGTCAGAGAAATTCCAAGTCCCCTGTCCCCTCCGCCCGGCCTTGTTCTGCGTCGGGCATTTGCGGAGTCTCAGCTTCCGTTCCTGCAGGCCCTGGTTGCAGCCGGGGCTGGCGGTGAGCAGAGCGCTGGACCCCGGAGAGGGCAGCGGGGTTCAAGCCGCTGGGGCCGGGGCTCCCCCCGCCGCCAGGCAAAGCTGGGTTGCGCCCGAGGCACGCGGTGTCCCTCTCCGTGCTCGAGGGGCTGTTCGGCCAGGAGCAGGGGAGCCGCGACAGAACTTGGAGGGAAAGGACACAGCCTGGGGCTGCCTCACCACCGGGGCGCGGTCACCCTTGGCCAAGTCACTGCTCCCCCTTGGCGCTCGGTTGCCTCCTGTGCTAAACGAATATTTGGTCTAACGCAGTGTTCTCAGATATGAAAGCCAACTCCAAAGAAAATTTTACAGGAAAGCCCTATTTGTAGAACAAGTGCAAACTACGCTAACTAAAGAAGCTGGAAGATGAGCAGGGTTCTGGAATGAGCGCAGGAGTCCTGAGAAGCCCTTAGAATCGTGTCAAAATGTAGGTGTTGTTCACAGGATGTGAGATAGCCTCTCTTCCTTCATTTTCTATTATGCTTAACCTGACATTTGGAAAACAGTGGTCTCAGATATAACTCTTGATCACTTACTGTGACTGAAGCTGCCAACAGAAAACAAGGCACTCTCTGGCCACCTTCTGTAAGATCCCCAGCCACCACCCTCTGTGCCCTTGCTCTGATACAGTTTTCGTTTCTGGTACTTATCGCTCTCTGACATTCTGTTAAGAATGTATTAGCTCATGTGTTTATTGTACCTTTTTCTCTTTAGATGCACACTCCATGGGGTCAGGGTTCTGTCCCTTTTATTTGCCACTATGTTTCTAGCACTTAAAATAACATCTGACATGGAATAAATATTTGTTGAATTTGTGTCTGGATTTTCCAGAATTTGATTGGAATTCTCCTTTCTCCCCCAACTTGTATATATGTTGGGGTCAAGTTAAAGTCTGAACAGTGAGATGAGTGTTCCCTTGCCTCTCTCAAAGGGTCATTTTCTCTGAGGAAAAAAAAAAAAGAGAGAAAGTGGTTTTTAATTTCCAAGGAATGCAAATTCTACATATTTTGTTGACCTAAAAATAGTCATCTTCTTCATAAAAATTTAAAAAATACAAGGGGGACCTCAGCATGCCATCCAGCAAAAGGGCTGACAGGGCCGTAGAGGCGGGCTGGCTGGCGGTGCCCACTGGCCCGGGCTGGGAATCACCAAGGAGTGTGAGGTGCTGGGGGGGGGGCGGTGAGCTGATGAACCGAGCCCAGGTGGCTGGAGCTCTGTAATCAGGGGAAGAGAGCAGGTGGCCTCTGGCTTCAGCCCCCTAAAAGCTTTGATTGCATCCAAGTAGTCTGACAATTTGAACAAGTGTGAATTGCTGGATTATTAACACAATGGTTCACAAAGGTCTGGGTGCTCTTAGCAGATTTCCACCCCCTCTGAAAGATGATGCTGGCCTTTCCTGCTGGAGGGGCATTGCGCAGTAGGAAGAGGCCAGGCTTGGGCTTTAAGAGCTTTATGAAATCCCAGTTCAATTCTACTCACTATTTCTAGGTATTTCTGCAAGTTATTAAACTTCATCTTTAAAATAGGGTGAGGCATAGCTCTCTGGTAAGAGTTTGTGATATGCAGAGTTACTGTTTATAAGGTTCAGCATAGTATATAGAATAGAGCATTATTTTTTTTTACCACTATCACTGTAGTTGATACAAAATTAAAAGGTATGACACATATGTTAATTTCAGCCAACATACAGAGACATTCTGCATGACTAAACTATAACATAAACCAAGGATGAAACATACACCTTCTGAAAATTGAATCTTTGTAAACACAGCTAAGATAGATGGCATTGCCCACAACCTACAAGATAAGGGAAAAATCTCTCTCTATTTCATTCCTTCTTTCCCTTCACTTTTCAAGTAGATGGAAGAAGTCATTTTCCATTTTTTTATAATTCAATTCACAAATATTTATAATAGTTTTAATAGATGGCCAATGTCTTTAACACATTCCACATTTCTTTCAAATGTATTTTAAATATCAAAAATATGCCCAAGTGGAAAGTTTTTACTTCTAATTTAATTTTAAGATGGGAGCCTAGATCACAAGATCTGTGGTCAAAATCTTGGGCTCTGAAGAAGAAGAAAATTCCTAGAACTGTCACTTACAAGCTTAGTGAATTTAGCCTAACTGTAAAATGGTTCTCATAGCCCCTATCTCCTGGGGATGCTATAAAGATGAAATGAAAGTATGTATATAAAACATATGTCATAGATCTTGACACATCATAAGCCTTCAAAGAATGTTTATTATTTTTATCATTCAATGTTATAAAGTAAATGTTGAAAAAAGGTCACATCTTTAAAAACCATGGTAGAAAGCAAGAATTTTTTTTTCACTGAGGATATATAATGTTGTGAACTTAAATAAAATCTTAAAGCTCCCCCCCACCACTGACTGAATGGACACCCTCTTGGCCAAGGGGGTATCCTAAAACTAAATTGCCTACCAGGAGGAGGGAGGTCAGACATGCCTCATCATGCCCCCTCCCTTCTTGGAGCATCCTCTGTAACTCATTAGGAGGCCTAAGGGCTATGCAAAACAAACCTGCAGGTCCTCAATTTATACAACAAGTACATGTCAGGTGACTTGTCTCTGATTAACAGACTTTATCTTAAAACATTCCAAGCCTTTAGAAAAAGCTTCATGTCTTTAACCAAGTCAAAGAGTCTTTAAACCCACCTATGAGCTGTAAGCCCCCGCTTCGAGATGGCCCACCTTTTCAGGCCAAACCAATATATGTCTCCCATGTATTGATTTATGACTTTACCTGTAACCCCTGTCTCCATGAAACGTATAAAACCAAACTGTAACCCAGCCACAGCGAGTTCACCTGCTCAAAGCTTCTTGATCACGGCTCCAGTCATGTTCCTCAAATTTGGCTCAGAATAAATCTCTTTAAAATTATTTTACAGAGTTTGGCTTCTTTTCCATTGACAATGTGGACCTTTGATTCATGCCATTTGAGTAAAATGTTGTTTGTTCCAAACACTGTTAAATTCCTCAAAGTTGATTGTCAAAGAATTAAGGCAGAGTGGTATCCACATAATAATAAATATCTGGGCACAAAAGAAAAAATTAATGATGTATACAGATGTTCTCAAATATATGAATTGCTGTTTGTTGAAAATAATCCTGTGCTTCTTCAGTGTACAAAAACATATATATTTTAATTTCTTAGATTTGGTCATATAACAATCATCATATTCAAGATGTATCTAACCAAAATACAAATTTCTCAAAAAAAAGTAAAAAATATAAATGATTTTTAACAACCAAAAGATTCATACTTGGTTAAAGAAAGATCCAGGGACATGAAACCAAATTTGAGCTGAGGGCAGAAAATCTTTCAGTGCCTCATTTCTGATTCCCGGAATTGTCTTAGAATTGTTAAGTAGTTAGCAACGGATTCCGGGTCTCAAATGTCAGGTAGTTAGCAAGTGATTCCAGGTCTCCTAGGGATGAAAGTGGGGGCTGTTGCCTTGGTGCAATTGCCCCACCTCGGAAGAAGGACAAGGGTGGGTCCCAGGCCCCCATCTTGGTCCTGTGCCACCCCAATCCTCTCCCTAGTGACTACCAGAGGGAGGAGGGAAAACCCTAGGAATCTGCCAATCATAACTTAGCATGCCAGCTGCAAAAGAATGCAGAGGACTCTAGTCCAAGGGCCAAGCAGCATAGGTACCATAGAGTCCAGAAATTGACCTAGGGCAACCCACATATGTAGTTAAGAAGTCATGCAACTCCCAACTGTCCAATCAAAGTGGTTCTGTGGTGATGGCTGAGCCACAGGGAGGTCCCAATCCGGGCACTATAAAACAGCACTGAGACCATAACCAGCCCCTTTCTGACCCTTCTTTTTGCTCTCCCTTTGCTGTGATGATGGGTCTGGTCATCATCTGTGGCATATGTATCATGCTCTGTAAACCTGTATCTTGCTCTTGCTCTATAATCCTATCTTTCTCTTGTTGATAAACCTCGTTTTCATGCTTGCCTTACTTTGGTGCGTCTGGTCATTCTTCGGCCATGAGTGTGTCAAGAGCTGACATTTCAGACTGAAACCTGACAGAATCACAGAAGGCTGGACTTAGAAGTAAGTGCTCTTACTCAGCGAGTGGCTAGAGCAATGGTTCTATGGAAGCAATGTGGAAGCCTGTAGACTTGGCTTCAGGATGAGCTCAGCCATTTACGAACTCTCTTTGCACAACTCTCTTAACACCATCCAGATTCAACTGCCCCAACCCTAAGGTGAAGCTAACACCACCAACCTCAGAAGATTGTTAGGGAGATTAAATGAAAAAATGGTTATAAAGCCCTCCACACAGTGGCAGAACTAAGACCAGAAACTCAAGCTCTTGATCTCTTTCCTATAAGATGGAACTTGTGCAAAATATGATTGGAGGAGCACCTGAGTACAATGTAGTAAACTATTTTTCCAGAAAAAATGATACATTCATTGAAATATTAAAGTTGAAAGATATCTAGCAAAAGCTAAATAGAAGATAGATACTGATACTAAATATCACAGACATTCTAGGCCTGAATATGAAAAATGGTCCATTTCTTTTACAAGGTCTTGGTCCTTGTGGTGATTTTGGTTGTTTTGGTGGTGGTGGTAGTCGGATTGGGATTTTTTTGGTTTACTTGGTTTTTGTTTTGTTTGCTATAAACAGTTTGTAAACAAGAGACAATAAGATATAAGATTTCACTTATTTTGCCTTGCATTTTTAGGCCTTGTTGATGGGCCCTTAAAGCAAACTGTAGTCACAGTGCCAGAAAATGCAGGCATAATTGCAAAAGCAGATATCAAAATGCACTGGCAACAGTGGTTCTATCCAGGACCTCGAAGGCATCATTCCCAGAAGTCTGCCCTCTCTCCTCTGTCCTGTGGAGGACATCACCTCAAGGACTAAGAGAAAACCTCAGCCATCATCCTTGACTCTGAGTTGAAAACCATTCTATTCTGCTGCCTTCCCAACCTGCCAAAGGCCATCTACACATTTGGAAGAAGGATTATCTATCCCTGGAAAATGTCTAAATCGTCTGGACCTTTTCTGTAATTTTTTGCATAAAGGATTTGGCATTCCCCCTTGCTTATTCTCAGGAAAAGGCTTAAGTTTATCTTTTCCTCAACACAGACGCCTCCCTCCCATCTGCAGGCAAAGTGTTTCTCTTTTGAGCACAACCAGCAGTAGCCAGTCACTCATCCCTGGTGACAAGTGCCTCTCCCTACCCTGGCAGCCCCTCTAGCCCAAATGAAGTAAAAACAACATTCAATAACTCTTTAATCAGAGTCTAAGCTTTTCACAGAAAAGCATCCTTTGTGGGTACAACAAACCAGGGTGGGGATGGCACTGATAACTTGTTCTTTGAGATGCTCCAGAGTCCAAAGCAAAGATGGCCTGCACCTTCTTCTGTAATCTTTTAAAGCTCTGTGCTGTAACTTTCCTGGTTAATTTTTGGACAGAGGATACATTTTTCCCAAAAAGAAATAACATTTTCTAAAGACTGTACTCTAAGTCCGTGTTTAGAGGAGAACATAAAAGCCATACCACTTGTACACACACACACACACACAAACTAAATTTACCTGACTCTGCAGGGGTACCATCTTGCTAACAAAACCAATTTGCATGACTAATAAAACCACTTTACATCTCAGTTCCAAGCAGTTTTCCCATATATTTGCATAACTAAAACAACTCCCTAATGTAGCCCTTGTCGCCACAAAGAGAAAATATATTCTAAAGATAAATACCCCCTGTGACCTCCAGGCAACTGCCAAATCACAGAGCTTCAACAACTATCTGGTTAGTTCCATTGAACACCTCATGCATTTTATCTTATCTTAAAAACAGTAGTCAAAAAAATCTTGCTGTCCTGCAACCCTTACTGATACTAGATAAAACTGAAATTCATTCAGCAATGCCTATCAAACATTTATTGAGAGTCACAATGTACTGTTTTCTAATCCAGAGAGAGAGAGTGAGGAAATACGTACCTAGCATAGGTTCTTGTGTGGGGCTCACAGTCTACCAGAGCAAATAAGAGAGGCACAGCAACAGTGGCAATTCAAAGTATAAAACAATAGTTATAGCAGAGATTAAAAAGCTATGAACAGTCAGAGGAGAAAGAAATTATCTTGTTTGGAAAATCAGAAAATCTTGAAGAATAAGGTCATTTGGATTAGACTTTAAAGCACTGAATAGATTTACAGACCTCTTAATGGCAAAGGGAGAAGAATACTCCAGGTGGAAAATCTAACAGGATCAAAGTCATAAAGACTAGAAAACATATAAAATGAACAGTGTATATGAAATTAGCTTGTCAGTTACTGGTAAAAACTTTTTGCAAAGAGAGAAAAGTTTGTAAAAAACACATTTGATGGGCTATATATTAATAAATACTCAAAAGATATTCATTTGCCTTGTGCAGAAATAATTTCATTTTATTCTTACCAGCATCCACTAAAGAAAGGCAGGTATTAATATCCCTGCTTTTCTGAGGAGATAACTAAGAGCAGAGAGGTCACATAACTTACCTAAAATCACAAGTTATGGTCTCATCCTGGTAATTCACTGATTTAACTCAAATACGATACATAGCAGAGTGCCTGATATTGATTCAGTGCCCAAGATGACAGCAGTGGTGTCAGTAGTACCAACCCCAGAAATGGGAAATTACAAATCCTTAAGGTTGTGCTCTTCCTATGTAATATATGCTATCTCTAACTAAGTAAATATATATTTGAATCCAATGTTAAATTCCATGGCCTAATTGAAGTGCTTCATCAATTTAAAGCTTCTATTAAATAAAATTGGCCCTAGGAGTGCATTACACACTGAAAAAGTAGTTAAAATTAGTACTGGGAGTGGATTCCTCTTCAGTGAAGACACCACCTCCACCTAGATAAAGATATAGGTGGGTAAACCATGCTGGAATGAAACCACGAACTAAAACAAGGTGGCTTTCCTGGAAGGCCTGGGGATGGTGGAGTGGCCATGGGCTCCAATGCCACGTGCTACAGGGCATCGCTGCAGCTCACTGAGCCGGTTTAGCCTGCTGTGGCGCCAGGGGTGGCCGGATAATTGCCCTTTTAGCTGTGGCATTCTAAAATTCTAAGTGTCACACGTTATTGGCTTCTGAGTTCATACCCATAATTTGTGATCAGGGAATGTGTTACTGTTTTATAGCAGATATGTGGTAAACAAGGCTTACAATCAATCACCATTTTGTGAACGATATTTACCCATTTTTGTTTTGTGGTCAATGGGATCTGCCTTGAAGAGCTGCAAAACTATCAAAATACCATGAATTATTGTGTGGAATGGAAGTGAGACTTTATACACACACACACACACACACACACACACACACACACACACACACACCCCCCACAGCACTACATGTACATATGACATTGAATGAAAAAAGAGCAAAATTCTAGTGCTCATGAGTTCTTCTAGATTTGAATTCTCAATGATCCACAAAAGTATGCAGTTGCGCCTCAGTTTTCCCTGAACAAAGATTAAATTAGTAGGTATTGTAAATAACACTTCACAGAGCAAAACCAGGCTGAATAAATAGCTACATTTGGAAACAGAGATGAGAGATGATGAAATGCAATGCAGCATGGAAAAACGCTCAGAAACACAGCCGAGAAGGCCATAAAACAGCAAATCAGCGATGTTTATAATGCGTTAAGGGAAATGAAAGGAAATCATGAGACCATTTGTGTATATTGGCCTAAAGAACAGGGACGGTTGAGTTCTTCCAGGCTTGCTCCTGTAGAACTTAGAATCATGCAGAATAGAAAGTGCAGGGCCAGGATTGAAGAGGAAGCGTGGATGCTGGCTGAGATCAGTCCCTGGCAGCATCCCCCAGCAGCAGTTTCCTCATCTACAGAGAGGGGAATACAGCACTTGCCCCCTGTGTTTTTGTGGGAATGTGATCTATGCAAGGACACTTTGTAAACTGTGTTCTGAATTTCAGTCATTAAAATTATTAATATCATGTTATTTTACGGTAAAAGGTACATGATACCATTTTACTATTGTACAACATAATTCTCAGTTTTCAGATAAAGAAATCAAACTCAATGAGGTTAGAGTCATAAAAGAAATAATAATAATTAGAGTTTAATGATTGCTTAATGAACATTTGGCACTGTGTTCCTTTGTCTTTATTTAATCTTTACAATGATTCTACAAGGTGGATTATTTTATCTCTATTCTACAAGTGAAGATATTGAGGCCAGAAGGAGTGACATAATTTTCCCCAAATCAAACAGCTTGTAGAGGTTAAAGATGGGGATTTAAACTTAAATCCAGGCACATCTATTGTAAGGCTTATACTATTAATCACTATGTTTCAATGTAGTAACATCATAATTGTCTTACTACACACAGGAGACTATATCAGTTGCGGGTAGGGGTGAGGATATAGGTCAGAGAGAGTTCACTGTGCTCCTCTAGAATGGACAAGAAGCTCACTGACTAGTGCAGGTCCCCGGCCCAGAGCTCGGGAAGACCCAGCAGTTCTGGAGAGCAAGCCAGAGCCCAGAGCCTGGCAGCAAGTTACAACCAAAGTCCTTAGAACACCAAAGGTCAAAATCAGAAAAAAAAAGTCTGTCATCAAAGACAAGGAACAGACAGAAGTCATAAATTTAGAGGAAAAATATTCTTTCAGAAATCAAGATAATGAAATAACTGCAATGAAAATGCTAAAGGATCTAGTGGAATAAGTAGACAATGTGGGTGAAGAAATGGGAAACTTTACCAGACAGACGGAAACAGTAAAAAAGGACAAGAGAAAATATTTTAAAGTGAGAAAATATGATACATGAGAAATTCATTAGCTGAGCTTAACAAAGGTATCAAAAATGTATAAAAAGGTATCAAAAGTATCAAAAATGAAACACAAGATAAAAGAGTGAAATGAAACAAACACAACACCAGAGATCTCAGATAAAATATCTAACAGAAGTGAATTAGAGTTTCAGAGGGAGAGTGGGGAGGGAATGAGGTAGAGGAAATATTTGAAGAGACAAGAACCAAGACCTTTTTGATCAAAATGGTGGACTAGGCAGCTCCCCCCGTCACCTACCAACAGAAACATTGGAAACAAGCAGAAATTGTCAAAACCTACTTGTCAGAATTCAGGAAAACAGTGAAGAGATTCCAGTAACCAAATAAATGCTGAAACAAAAAGGCCCTTCGAAGTGGTAGAAAAGTCCCCTCACCTTAGAACACTCTTGATCTTGAAGTGGCTGTAGCCTGTGTTCCCAATACGGGCCCTTTTCCATGGCTGGGGAGTGAGAAGAGTAAAGTCTGATTTGTAAATATCATGTTTGTAAGTGCTTCTCTGCCTTGGGCTACCTGAAGCCCTGACACAAGGTGTCCATCCTCTGTTTTGCTGAACTGGAAACTCAGGCTGGAAAAGTAGCTAGCATCACCAGAAAGCACTGCAAGTCAAACTAACAACCCTAATCGGATGTGTAGCATGAGAATATTTTCTCTCATTCTGTAGGTTATCTGTTTGCTCTCGTGATAGTTTCCTTGGCTGTACAGAAGCTTTTTAATTTGATCAGGTGCCATTTATTTTTATTGTTGCTGTGATTGCCTTTGGGGGTCTTATTCATAAATTGTTTCCTTAGGCCAATTTCTGTAAAAGTTTTTCCAACATTTTCTTCTAGAATTCTTATAGTTTCATGCCTTAGGTTTAAGTCTGTTATCTACCATGAGTTGATTTTTGTGAGAGGTGAGAGGTGTGGATCCTGTTTCAGTCTTCTACATGTGGCTATCCAATTTTTCCAGCCCCATTTATTGAAAAAGGATTTTTTCCCCAATGTATGTTTTTGTCTGCTTTGTCAGAGATTCAATCGCTATATGAGGATGGTTTTATATCTGGGTTCTCAGTTCTGTTCCATTGGACTATGTCTCTGTTCTTGTGCCAGTACCATGCTGTTTTAGTTACCATAGCCTTATAGTATAGCTTAAAGTCTGGTAAATTGATGCCTCCCAATTTGTTCTGTTTGCTTAAGATTGCTTTTGCTATACGATGTCTTCCCAAGAAGGGCTGATAACTGGAATCTATATAAAACTCAGGAAAATCAGCAAGAAAAAAAAATCAAACAACCCCACTAAAAAGTAGACAAAGGACACGAACAGAAACTTTTCAAAAGAAGTTTGACTGATGGCCAAGAAACAGGAAAAAATGCTCAACATCTGTAATCATCAGGGAAATGCAAATCAAAACCACAATGAGATATCACTTAACTCCAGTGAAAATGGCTTTTATAAAAAATTCCCAAAACAATAAATGTTGGCATGGATAAAGAGATATGGGGACATTCGTACACTGTTGGTGGGACTGCAAACTAGTACAACCTCTGTGAAAAGCAATATAGAGATACCACAAACAGCTACAAGTAGAACTACCATTTGATCCAACAATCCCACTACTGGGCATCTACCCAAAGGAAAAAAAGACCTTCTATAAAAAAGACATCTGCACCAGAATGTTTATAGCAGCACAATTCACAATTGCAAAGATGTGGAAACAACCCAAGTGCCCATCAATACATGAGCGGATTAATAAAATGTGGTATATGTATACCATGGAGTACTACTCAGCCACAAAAAGCAATGGTGATATAGCACCTCTTGTATTCTCCTGGAGAGAGCTAGAACCCAATCTACTAAGTGAAGTATCACAAGAATGGAAAAACAAGTACCACATGTACTCACCATCAAATTGGTATTAATTGATTAACACTTAAGTGCACATATAATAGTAACATTCAATGGGTGTCAGATAGGTGGGAGGGGGAAGAAGGGATGGGTATATTCACATCTAATGAATGCGGTGCACACTGTCTAGAGATAGACACACTTGAAGCTCTGACTCAGGTGGGGCAAGGGAAATATATGTAACCTAAACATTTGTAACCCCATAATATGCTGAAATAAAAAGAAAGAAAGAAAGAAAAAAAACCCTAATAACCGTAAGATGCCTGTGGCAAAAGCTGACACTTAAGACATACAACAGACTGCCTAAAGTTAAGAGTAAAAGCTAGGGAGAGTATGCTTTACAAAATTAAGACATTCAAAAGCAGCTATGTATGCTGACGAACTTAGAAAGCCGTGCTATGCTCAGAAGACACATGCTCCAGAAAAGGCCTGAGAGAACCTGTGTTTTCACCTTGGGCTGTTGCCGGGGCTCGGTGCAAACCTGGCTGACACAGAAACAATCTGCAAAGACTGGAAAAGGTGGTTTTCTCCTTCTCCCCACCCTCTTGTTTTGTTTGTTTGGCTTTTATTTGTTTTGTTTCTTGTTTTATTTGTTTTTAGAATCAATGAAATCAAAAGTTGGTTCTTTGAAAGGATCACAAAAACTGTGAAACCTTTAGCTAGACTTACAGGGGAAAACAAAGAAAGAGAGACAACAGACACAGATAACCAAAATCAGAAATTAAAGTATGAACAGTACTTCTTAACTGAAGGAAAGAAAAAACATTATACAGGAATACTGTGAAAAATTGTATGTCAACAAATTAGACAAACCAGATGAAATGGAAAAATTCCTAAAAACACACAAATTACTAAACTAACTCAAAATGAAATAGAAACTCTCAACAGACCTATAACAAGCAAAGAGATTGAGGTAGTAATATAAACCTCCCAACTAAGGGAAGTCCAGGACCAGAACGCTTCACTACTGAAGTCACTACTGACTGTCATAGCACACACACACACAAAAAAATTCATCAGTTTAGACTGATGGGTACAGAGCTAAGAAGAAATGAAGGAGATTCTGCCAGACTTCTGGGATTCTACAGGCAGGAAACAGGCCAATAAAGCTACTGGGTTGTGACTATGTGCAATCCTTCAAGAAAAGGGCAGAATAACTCCAAGTGTGGCTTAGAGGCCAAATAGACTGATGGGCCCTCCATGGGCCCAGACACTGGGCTGAATGGGGCTTCTGTAGACCTCAAGGGCAGAGCATCAGCCACTGAAAATTATTCTCCAGTCTTGAAACTTAATGGAGTTTGTTCTGCTGAGTTTCAAAATTTCTCAGGGTCTATGACCCTTTTATTCCTTTTAATTTCTCTCTTTTGGAATGGAAATGTATGCATTATGGTTGTCCCACAATTGTATTCTGAAAGCATATAACTTGTTCTCTAGTTTCACAAGTCCACACAAGAAGAAGAATTTTACCCCAGGATAGACCCTACCCAGACTCTCATCCATACTTGATTTAGATGATTTAGAAAATGAGATTTTTAAGAATTGATAGTATTAATATTATATGAGGATTTGAACTTAGAGTTGATACTGTAAAGAGTTAAGGCTTTTGACCATGTTGGGATGGAGATGAGTGTGTTTTGCACATAGGAAGGAGATAAATCTGGGAGTGGGGCCTGGCATGCTGACTGCTGTGGGTGGAATTGTGTCCCCCCAAAGACATGTGGATATCCTACTTCTAGTACCTGTGAATATGGCCTTATTTGGAAATAAGGTCTTTGCAGATGTAATTATTTAAATTAAGGTCATACTTGATTAGGGTAGACCCTAAATCCAATGATTGACGTCCTTATGAAAAGACCATGTGAAGACCCAGAGACACAGACTCAGAGAAGAAAGATGGACATTTGAACACAGAGGCAAAAGTCAGAGTGATGCAGCCACCAGCCAAGAAATGATGAGGATTTCAGCAATGACCGAAGTGGCAAGGAAGGATTCTTTTCTAAAGCCTGTAGAGAGAGCATGTTCTTGCTGATACTTTAATCTTGGACATCTAGCCTCCAGAACTGTGAAAGAATAAATCTCTTTTGTTTTAAGTAATCCAATTTATGCAAATTTTTTCTGGCTGCCCCAGGAAACTAATACAGCTGCCTACAAAAAAAAAAAAAAAAACCACTTTAATTATAAATATACATACAGATATAAAAGAAAAATAATGGTAAAAATAGATAAATAATGATAAGACTAGACCAAAAAAAAAAATACAGCAGTGGCAATATTAACATCAGAAAAAGTAGATTTCAGAGCCAAAGAGTAAAAACCATTTTAGAAAGAAGAAAGAGTGAATATATCAAGAGAACATGAAAGTTTATAACGTTTGTGTTCCTAATAACAAAATACATGAGGCAAAAACTGAGGGAAATTACATGGAGAAATAGACAATTATTGTAGGAAATTTCAATACACTTGTCTTAGAAACTGATAAAACAAGTAAATAGAAAATTAAAAAGAATATTGAAAATATGAAAAACACTATCAACCAACTTGACAAAATTAACATATATAAAACATTCCATCCAACAACAGCAGAATACAATTCTTTCCAAGTGCATAGGGATCATTTTTCTAGTTAGACCATACTCTCATCCATAAAACAGTTCTCTATAAACTTTAAAAAGATCCAAGTTGTAAAAATGTTTTCTTTGATAACAATATAACTAAATTGGAATCAAAAATAGAAAAATCACTGGAAAATCTCCAAATAGTTGTAACTTAAATAACAAACTTTTAAATATATTAACATGGAAAATAGAAAGTATTTGGACCTGAATGAAAATGAAGCACAACATGTCCAAAGCTGTGGATGCTGCCAAAGCAGGACTTGGAGACACTTATAGCATTAAATCTCTGGATTAGAAAAAAATTGGTCTCAGATCAATGTCCTCAGTGTATACCACATGCAACCAGGAACAGAAGAGCAAATTAAACCCAAAGTAAGTAAAAAAATAAATAAAATAAAGAATATCAGGACAGAAACCAAAGAAATAGAAAATCAATAATGTCAAAGAAACCAAAAGTGGGTTGGTGATTTAAGAAGATCAATGAAATTGATAAAGTTTTGGTCAGATTGATTAGAAAAAAAAGAGAGAATACACAATTGGCCAATATCAGGAGGTAGAGAATGATGTAGTGGCATTACTGTAGATTCTAAGGATATTAAAAGAATAATGAGGAAGTAGAATGATCACCTTTATGCCAATATATCCGACAATTTAGATAAAATGGATAAATTTCTTGAAAGATACAAACTAATAGTCAAAATAAACAGCCAATTTGAATAGTTTTATATTTATTATATACTGCATATTATATTAATATATATCCAATATCTTTAATAAATATAAAAATATTTGTACTTGTACAAAGAACCTTCCAGGCCCAGATGATTTCATTGATAAATGCTGCCAAACATTTGAAAAAGAAATAAAGCTAAATCTACACAAAATCTTCAAAAAGTTGGAAAGTAGGTAATATCCACAAAGGTATTCTATGACCCAGCATTATCCTGAAACCAAAACTGGAAATAGACATTACAAGAAAGAGAACTATAGACCAATATCAACATAGTTAACAAAATTCTAAACAAAATGTTTAGAAAATAATATCCAACAATATATAAAAATATTAATACATGATAACAAAATGAGTGTGTCTCAGAACTGCAATTTATCAATTCATTAACACTTGAACATCAATCAACAAAATTCACTATCTCACCGAACTAAAAAAAAGAAAAAGAAAAAACTCAACCATTAGAGATAAAGCATTTGACAATTTTAATATCTCCTCTTGTTACATAATTTTAGCAAAGTAGTAAGAGAAGAGAGCACCCTCAACCTGAAAAAGGATATCTAGGAAAAATCCTATAGTTAGCATCAAACTTTGTGGTAAAAGACTGAATTTTTTAAAATAAAATCAGGAACAAATCATGGATTTCTGTCACCATTTCTATTCAACATTTTACTGAAGATTTCTGTCAGTACAATAAGGCAAAAATAAAAGATACCACAATTGGAAAGGAAGAACTAAAACTGTCTTTAGTGGCTGATGTCATAGTCATCTTTACAGAAAGTCTAATGGAATCTACAAAAATCTACTGAAATTAATTATTAAGTTTATTAAATATTAAGTTTATCAAAGTTCTAGAATATACAATATAAATAAAATGTTTACCAAAATGAATTTCATTTATATATACTTGCATCAAACAAAATTGAAGTTTTAAAAATACCATTTACCATTCAAAATATATGACATACTTAGGAACAGATCTGATAAAATATGTGAAATAACTGTACACTGAAAACTACAAAACATCGCTGGAAGAAAATAAAGGAGAGATAAATAAATGAAGAGATATATCACTTTCATGGATTGGAAAGTATAATATTTAAGATGTTAATTGTATTCAAATTAATCTACAAATTCAACACCATCCCAGTAAACACCATAACTTTTATTGTTGATATTGATGAGTTAATTATAAAATTTATTTGAAAAGACAAAGGAACTAGACTAGCCAAAACAACTTTGGAAAAAAACAGAACCAAGTTTGAAAACTACCTGATTTCTAGGTTAGTAACCAAGACAGTGTGCATCAGTGTATGTGTAAACAAATTAATGAAACAGAATAGAGATTACAGAAATAAACCAACACACATAAGATAACTGATTTTCAACAAATATGTAAAGACTATTCAGTGGAAACAGAATGATCTTTTAACAAATGCTGTTGGTCCAACAGAGTAACCATATGCAAAAGAAAACAAACAAACAAAAAAAACCAACAAAAAAATCCCAAAACACAAATAAAACCTTGATCTATTCCCTGTACCATATATAAAAATTAATTCAAATACGTCATAGGTCTAAATGTAAAAGCAAAAACTAAAAGATTTGCTGGAAGAAAATATGAATTAGGCATAAATTTCTTAGATTTGACACCAAAAGCCCAATCTATTTTAAAAAAAAAAAACCTGGTAAATTAAAATTCATCAAAATCAAAAGCTTCTGCTCTTTGAAAGACACTGTTGAAATAATGAAAAGACAACTTAAAGATGAGAATGTGAAGCAAACAGAACTCTATTATACTGCTGGTAAAAATGTAAAATAGGGCTGGCAACAGTGGCTCACGGCTGTAATCCTAGCACTTTGGAAGGTTAAGGTGGGAGGATTGCTTGAGGTCAGGAGTTTGAGACAAGGTTGAGCAAGAGTGAGACACCATCTCTATAAAAAATAGAAAAATTAGCCAGGCATCATGGTGTGCACCTGCAGTCCCAGCTACTCCAGGAGGCTGAGACAGGAAGATCACTTGAGCCCAGGAGTCTGAGGTTGCAGTGAGCTATGATGACTCCACTGCACTCTAGCCTGGGTGACAGAGTGAAACCCTGCATCAAAAAAGAAAAAAAAAAGTAAAATAATACAACCACTTAGAGAAATGTTTGGCAGTTATTCACGGAGTCAAACATATACCTATCCTCTGACTCACCATTTTCACTCCTAAGTATTTTCTCAAGAGAAATAAAAACGTTTGTCCCAAAAGACTTTTACAAGATTAATAGCAGCTTTGCTCATAATAGTCCAAATCTGGGATAAAAATCCAAATTTTCATGAACAGGAGAATAAGTAAACACATTGTGGTATTATATATATGCATTCAATGGAAAATTACTTAGCAATAAAAAGATGTTAACTACTGATACATACAAAACATAAAAGTAAAAGACAGAGACTATTTTGACTGGACAGTCAGACACAAAAGAGCTCATACCATAGAATTCTATTTAAATGAACTTCTCAAATAGGCAAAACTAACAGGCAGTGGAGAAAGGGGCCTTGGCAGGGGTTGACTGGAAAGAGCCACACAGCATGTTTGGAGGTGATGGAGAATATTCTAGCTATTGTTTTAGGTGATGGTACCATGGATTATGTTATTATAAAAACTCACGAATATGAACATTTAATAACTATTTAAATTGCACCTCAACAAGAAAAAAAATTGAGAAAAGGAGGAGAGCTAAGAATTAGCTAGTTTATCAGCAGATTCAATAAGTGCAATTATTTCTCATCTCCAGCTGGTAAAAGATGAAATTGGGAAATACTTTGAGCTTCAGTACAATGTGAGCAAGACATTAACTAACCCTTGTTACTTACCGTAAACCACTGAGATTTTGGGATTATCTGTTAGTGAAATATAACTAAGCAAAATATAATTAATAAACAGATCAAGTCGTACTGGTTCCCAGAAAAATTGACTGTCTATTGCTGTCATTTAAAAACAATTTCACTATTTTCAAATGTTTAAAGTATAAAATATACCAATTACCTATAATATCTTGTTTGATATTACTTGTTTCGCTCCATACTATTTTTTCTTTCTAGTGAGATAGCAAAATTTTACACAGCAGATGCCAAGTGACAGGCAGTGTGGAAACTAACATTGGAGGCAGGAATATGGTACCCCATGACTTGCGCTGTTTTATTTTTTAGTGCTAGTAACTTAAGACAGTGACCATGGCTGCAAATGGCAATTATTTTGATATTGGTGGAGGGAGGACTCTTTTGTTTTTCGGATTACAGAAGATTTGAGAGGGAAAGAAAATGTCCCACAATTGCCCTCTTCTAATATTCTTCTCTTCAGAAAAATGTTGAGTGTTAAGGTTGGAAAAAGAAGGGATTGGAAACTAATGTAAATTGAATACTATCTACCTGGCATTTTACAAGACGCTTTGTGTACATCATGCCATTGAATTTTCATTAATTTTCATTTAAACATTTAAATTGTCTCTTATCATTACTGTTTTAGAGATGAGGAAACTGAGGCTTGTGGATTAAATAATACTGACCTTTCACATGACACACCACACAGTCTCAAACCCAGGTGAGCATGACGACGAAGACAGTGTTCTACCACGCTGCCTACTGTTGTTTCTCCTAGAACCATTGCCAAAGGCTCCTGTTCTTGAGCCGGAACTGCTTTCTGACCTCCAGACCACCATCCAAGGAACAGGAAGAAAACGTGTTATTTGATTTGTGGTAAAGATAGCACATCATATTTGTTTAATTGCTTCTTCATTATTTTGCTCTCAGAAATACCATCTCTTAATCACCTGAGAGTTAATCATACTAAATTTCATCCATTAAAAACAGAAGCCATTAGTTAGAGCACCAACAACAAAGACAGTGCTTATGAAAAGCAGTCGTGTTCTTGGACATGGGCCAGCGTTTACCCAGCTGCCTGTCGGCTAATGACATAGAACAGAATATTCTGGAGTGATGTGGCCAAGAGGAATCAGAAATATTATTTGTTTTCCAAAGAAAACAAAGAGCAAAATGGAAAAATAGTACTCTAGTAAAGTTGAAAAACATGTTCTTTTAGAATTTCTAATCACCTCTGAGTTTTCCCTGGCTCACCAAAGATTAAAAATGTATCAGATGTGGTCTACAAGCCATAAACAGATGCATTATCATGAATAAGAAACAGTGGGGAATGAAGGCAAAAAAATGAAAACAGTAGAATTCCTCAGAGAGAAGACAACCCAATTGTCTTTCTATTCACAAATAGTGTGAGAACAATAATTATATTTCCGGAAAGACTTTCGGTGATCTTTTTAAAACTCTTATCCAACATCTGTGATATAGTACATCACTCAAACCCATCTTTTCCCCTTCCTTCAGCAAGCTAGTTGATTTTGAAAGAGTTAAGAGCATTTCTTCATAATAGTGCCATTAAGTATATTTAGGCAATTCTAAAATGCAATCCTGTGGACACATTAGCAAATGTCATTCTTGGGTCCTACTTTATCCAGTAGCAGTTTGTGTAGTGTCTTGTGAGGGCTTCAGAACACCTTTCATATACAAGAAATATTTTCTGCAATATGTTCCCAAAGCATGAGACTCCACCACTCAAGTAACGGGCTTCAGGTGCATGTGACTTTCCTACCTGTTAATCTTAAGACTACACTTTAGATCTGGGTTTCTCAAAGTCTTATACTGGGACTCACTTCACTGAATTTGGGGTGGAGCAGAATTCAGAGATTTGAACGTTGTCTTAGTCTAGTCAAGCTGTTATAACAAAATATCTTAGAGTGGGTAATTTGTAGACAACAGAATCGATTGCTTACAGTTCTGGAGGCTGGGAAGTACAAGATCAAGGGGCCAACAGATTTGGCATCCGGTGAGGGCCCCTTCCCCATAGGTAGCACCTTCCTGCTGGATTTTCACACGGCAGAAGGGTAAACAAGCTCCCTCAGCCCTCTTTCATAAAGACACTAATTCCATTCATAAAGCCGGAGCCCTCATGACCTAATCACACAAAGGCTTTACCTCTTAATACCATGACCTTGAGGGTTAGATTTTAACACGTGAACTGGAGGAAACCAAACACTCAGACCATAACAAATGTATAAAATCATAGCCAGGTTTGCAGGTCCTTCCCAGATATACCAATATCTGAGCACGATTATTTACACGTTCAACATATTCATTCTTATCAGTCATGTTCAGCTTAACATATGTGACTTTCCTCAAGGTCTTTCCTAAAAATACTCTAAGTGATGCGGTCCAGCAAAATTGGATGGAGCCCAATAAAGAGGAAAAAGAAAAGTACTAGTCATTTTTACCAATATTTCAACTTTTCCTGGTTATTCCCGTGCTATGTTATCTAGAAAGGGGTTCTGACTTGGCCTTATACACACATATATGAAAAAAGAAAATGGAAATTTTGGAGGGAAAATATTTATTGAAGTTTTTTACCATGTGCAAGAAATGTCCACATCATCTCATTTACTCTTATCAGCAATTGTGTGCATACAGTTTGCCTCCCATCTACCAGGGGAATCTGAAGATCAGCCAGTTGACATATTTTACCTAAATTCATACAGGACTTTAAATCAGCCATTTTTGTTTTTAAAACTTTTGTTTTTATTACTAAATTCTCATGTCTTTGCATATTCCTATCATTTTATAAAGCCATAAGCCTTGCCCTTGAGGAGACACTGGGGGTGTTTGGAATAGCTAAACACTGGTAACATCTTCATACATAGCCTTCAATAGACATACACCAGCGCAGCTCCACATCAAATGCACTGGGTTGCCATTTGAAACTGTGGGGCTGAGTCCTTGAGTGTAGCAATTCCGTGCTAAACTGGGATTCACTCAGACAGAAGTGGAAAATGTGGTGAGCACATTTGCCTTGCCCCTTAGCACACATCCCAGGGCTACCTGACCTTGGGGGTAGGCAGCCCAGCAGGTTTGTGTTGGTCCCACTATTTAGAGTTCACCATTTTCATCTAGAAAAAAAAAATTAGAATGTAAGACCACTCTTTCCCACATTGATGCCGTGTTTTCTACTAGTTTCTATGGCATTTTTCCCTGTATGCCACTGGGCTCCATTCTTAAGGCTTCCTAGTAAAGAATAGACCGTACAGTCTCTTTCTGACCTTAGGGAGAAGGTCTCTGACTTTTCCTAAACACCAAATAGTCCCATATCTGTCAACAATGCTGATACTAGACAACCAGCAGCATTTATTGTACAAACAAAGAATCTCTTGGAGCACCCTTGTGACTCACTTATTGGTGAATCCCCAAATGCATAGGACAGAGCCTGGAATCTAATAAGTGCTTGCTCTGTATGTTGTGTTTGTCATTCATACAAGAGATATTTATTAAGAATCTTTATATCAGGAGCTGTGGTGAGACTGGGGACACAGGGATGAATAAGAGACTGGGGTCTGCAGGGAGTTAGCTACGCTCCCCGCAAAGAGGTTTTTTCTTCCGATCAGGTCTCGCAGGCAGGGGTCATCACAAAGGATGAAAAAATAGTAGGAAACAGAAATAATAATAATAATACACAGAGCCAAAGATATAGTTTATAAAGTAAAGGTTTATGAAAATAGATGTAAGGAGGGTATCTGGATGGATATATTTTTTCCCTCGGAAAATATATCAAAGACTGAAACTCCACACAGGTTTTATATAGGGTAGGTACAGGCTCCCCACAGGCAGTTTGCTTTAGGGTCAAAGTCTTCTAAAAGGCTACTACAGATCCTTTAACTAACTCTATCTAGGGGAATAATGAGTTGTAAAATCTTCTTGGGGCAAACTTCTAAGTTTTGTGATAAGGCTATTACTTTAGCAAAAAACAGAGACATCTTGGCTCCAGTGATTGTGTTCTTGGGGACAGAGATGATCTCAGAAGTCAACATGAGCTGTGCTTTGTGTTAATTACTTTAACCACATGGTTCAGTCTGGGCCCAGCTTGGGCATTAGCATATCTATCTCGTCAGCTCTCATCTCCGGGGGTCTTTGTCAGCTCCGGCAACCCATGGCTCTAGGTGAGGCCTATCTTGTCTTTCAAAACAGGTGAGAACCATAGGCCCAGTTTACAAATGTCTCTTTGAAGTGCAGCTGTTACTGACCAAGGAGACGCCCTCCTGAGGCCAGGCAACTTTTGAACTAACACATTTATTTTTTCTTTAAGGCAAAGCCTTATTTGACTTCTGAAATCAAATCTTGTCTCCAAAAATACAGGGGAAATTTCTATAACTCAGTATTCTTAGGCTCAACAGGGGTCAAGGGGGAAAATGTGGACACCCAGGTGACCAGACCATGAGCAAAAGGATCAGCTGGGGCACTATGCAATGTGACTCTTCCTCAGAGGGACCTGAATGGGGCAATCAGGTTAATTCTTGTGTCAGGAAAGGCAGAGTTGTTAAGGTTAACTAGGAGTTTTTCAGGTGGAAATAGGGGGGCTAAAAAGGGCAGTTAAAGACAGTTGCCCCTTAAACAGGCCATTGTTTAAACAGGCCATTACTAAGAAATGTTTTCCACCTATTATTCTTCCTGGCACTCCAATTTATGAAACATTCATCCCTAAGATAAGAAGTGCAATCTGATTTTAGCCTGTCCATTTGACAACCTTTGACAACTCTGGCAAGCACCAGCGGCTCCTCCCTACCCCAGCCAGCTCAGGTTCCGGCTCCATTCAGCACCCTGCATGATGCCTCATTGCAGAAGTGTCCTGAAACTTCACCACCTGAGATATGCCTTCCTTGAGACCTGCTCAAAGTGCTAATGCTGATGCTCTTCAAGGCAGATGAGAGACCAACTCAGGCAGAAATACCAAAGTAAGCAGACAGGGAGTGGCAAGCTTTACCCCAGGGCCCAATCCCAGCTAGCTGAGCCAGCTGGAAGTCATACGCCAGGCAAATCCAGAGATTTTAGCCTCACGTATGGCCCTTGGGACTAGGGAGTAGAATACTGAGGACCTTAAGACGGAAGGCAACATGATGGTGGCAAGAACGAATTCTTTATTGTGTTTTTACTGATATTAGACCATTTAAAACTATTTTTCTTTGATTTCGAAATTTTCAATTTAATTGTTCTGTGCAAGAAAGAAAAATGAAATTAAGTACATACTCATGTTGAGCCATTTTTAAGGACAATCCAGGTAAGGTTCTGAAGAAAAGTAAACTATATTAAGAGAGAATAAGGCAAGGGTAGGGAGGAGAGAGAGAGAGAGAAAGAGAATTTTCACCAGGCATTCTTGTTAAGTAAGAATAACTAAAACCAAGCCTTGTTTCTGCCATACAAAGTGGAATAACCTGTAAATGCAAGTGTTTGAAATATTAGCTCTAGGAGAATAATTGTGACAGGAACTAATTCTTCCTGTACCTGTAAAGTAAAAGCAGTCTTCTTACAGACGTGTCTCCATCTCCTTCCTGGCAATTGTGTTGGGAAGTCGGGAGGCAGGCAAAGGCAATCTCTCAGAGGTGCAATTCCATTGTGGACTTTAGGCTTGTAATCCATAACTTCACAGAGCTTTCAGTAAACACATTCATGAGAATATCTTTCTCTTGTTCCCTTCAGAACCTCGCTTTTCATTCTCTCAGATGATAATTTCCTGCTTCCAGCTATGTAAAGACAACCTTACAAGTTTTACACGTATTTTAAATATTACAGCTCAGGGCCTCCTAATTTAAGCCTTGCTTCAGTCTCCTGGTCAACTAACAGACCCAACTCATCTCTGTTCAAATTCTGTTTTGTGTTTCAGATTCCCCAAATCTTTGACCCTTATTCCAAGAAGGATTAGAATCAGTATCACAAATGAAAGGGGAGCAATATAAATGAACATTCCACTTTGATCTCTCCATTTTGAATATTTTGTGTGCAAACAGAGAACAGTGGAGGAGGAAGTGAGTCTTCTTCAAAGCAGCATCCTAAATAGCATATGACAGCCAATTACTGAGCCCAGCTCGGTCTTTCACACTTTCTACTTCAAATGAGGGTGCTAAGGAAGCAGTATTCCTTCCACAGATAACTTCTTTGATGAGAATATTGAAGCATTCAAACTGGAAAAATAGAATTATAATGGAATTACACAAAACACTGTGTGTACCGGCCTTTACTGAAACGATTTTGTCCAAGTATTGTTAAGTATTCAGACAGTCCCAGTACTTATTAAACCACCGAACTTAAATAAAATCTAAAAGTCACTGACTGGATATATTAAATATGATTTGAAAAGTACCTAGGTGAATACTGGAAAAGGATGATTTACATTGAAGCAGAGGTAAAATAATGAAATAATAGTTGCACCAAAAAGACACTTTTAGAAGATCTACTTTATTTAAAAAAATACTCAATAATCACCTTGCAGTTGAAGTTCAACCCTTCGAAACAATAGCCAACAGAAAAACAGATGGATAAGTGGTACTGCTGAGAACATGAGAGGAAGAGAAAGAGGAAAGGAGGAGGAGGGGTGAAGGATATAAAGGGAGGAGGGAGCCACGCCAGGAACTGAAGCTGCATGAACTGGCCTGGGACAAATGGGACACGTCTCCCAGCGGGAGGGCCGCAGGATCTGCTGGCAGGACGGCTCCCTTTGATGTGAGTACGGCCTCTTCCACGCCCTCCTCTTATCATATTGCTGGTGAAAGTGGCAAAATGCAAATGCCTGTGAGTGAGAACTTTTTGCAAGTATTAAAGAAAAGGCAGGATTTTACATCTGGGTTTTCTAACACAAAATTCAGTTATCACAAAGAGGAGGAAAAAAAATCAATTGATAAGTTAACCAAATAGGCAGAAGCCAGGTTCTAACCCAAAATCCATCATGAAAACACAACTCCCTCCTCACTCCACTATCCCACACACATACTTCTGTTGCTATTAAAAACTACTAAACAAGCAAACAAAGCATGAGAGGATGTTATTGCATACTGAATGTTAAAATTTTCCAGTATTGCTTTTAAGGGCCAGGAGGTTCCAGCTGACTTCTGAGTTATGCTGTCTTGAATTTTAACCAGGCAGATACAATTCCAAGTCTTTCTGTACTAAACCCTCTGCTTGTACACTTCCCAGAGCCTTATAAATTAAGAAGGAGATTCTAGAATGGGCAAAACCATGCTTTGTCTGGCAAGATGTTTGACTTGACCTAAGCCTGAAATGACTTCCTAAATGAAATGACATCTGTGGAACCTAATATACCCCACACAATCCTGACCTTGACTTTGAGGAAAATATTGTTAAAAACTAAGAAAAATATTGAAGGAACCCAGGAAACTTCACCCCAAAATATGACTCCTTGGTATATAAAGAGTATTTTGAATTAAAGGCTCTTAGAGATAAATAGGCCCTTGGAAGGGACTTTTCCTCTATCTGCATAACCAGACAGACCCATCAAGAGAACAAGCAACTTCCCTTCCCTTTCCTGTTATCTCACTATATTGCAGAAAAGAAAATCAAGAATGCAACCAGACCTGGCCAAAATCATTTTAAATGCAATACCTGTCTCTCAGGGTTAATTTAATTTGCAAGGAGAGTCATTTACAAGTCAATCTGTTTCCCCCATCCATTCTTACTCCCTAGCAACCATTTATTGCCCCTAAACAGAATTACCTAAATTCCTCAGCTCCCTCTCCCCTCTAAAAGGAGGGTATAAAAATTTCTGGATCCCATTGGACTATTGAGTAATCACTCTGTGATTCTCCTCATGCACATGGTAAGTAAACTTCTTCCTCTTATTAATCAGCCTTATTTGTGAGTTGACCTTTCAGCTAACCTTCCAGGGGCGAAGTGGAAGTTTTCATTCCCCCAACAATACTCTGCTACTTCATGACTGAGTCTTGCTCTTGGCTGTCACTGGACTTCTCTGAGTCCCAGTTTCCCTTATATAAATGGAGCTTAAAATGTTTACTCTTCGTTATGAGTAGTCACTTATAATGTATGTTATCTTAATTTGTTACCCACATTTTGTTGAAGCTATTTTGATGGGAGACATTTTAATGCAGCCTAAATTTTAAAAAGTCAATAATAAAAGAACAGAGAACATATTGCGTTTTGCCCTTGAGGCAGTATTCACCTCCCACCTCCATCCACAAGCATGACTTGGTGGCTCGCTTTAACTTTCTCTGACTCCCAGATTGTAACTGTTGCTTTCTTCCTCCTCCACCCAAGATATACAAGTCCTTCACCTGCCTGGATTTAACACCGTGTCTGTGTAAACTTATAGGATCAGCAGAATGCCTTCTTCTATCCTCTCCTGTCTAGGTCTCATTGCTTCCCCTTCTCTCATGAGATATAATGTGTGAGCCAAGCCCAGCTATGTCATCTGGTACTTCTTGAAGCTGGATATAATGCCAGTTACATCTACTTGGAGTCTATTTCTCATAAGCAATCATTGCAAAAGGATTGAGATTCAAAATTTTGTCCCATTTCTCCAAGGTGTCAACAGAAAAAAAGCCAAACTCTGTGAAATAATTTTAGAAAGATTTATTCTGAGCCAAATTTGAGGACCATGACCCAGAGCCACACTCAAGAAGCCTTGAGCAAGTGGACTCACTGTGGCTGGGTTACAGTTTGGTTTTATACATTTCAGGGAGACAGGGGTTACAGGTAAAGTCATAAATCAACATGTGGGAGGCTTACATTGGTTTGGCCCGAAAAGGTGGGCCATCTGGAAGTGGGGGGCTCACAGGTTATAGGTGGGTTTAAAGATTCTTTGGCTTGTAATTGGTTAAAGGCATGAAGCTTTGTCTAAAGGCTTGGAATGTTTTAACATAGGAGCTGTTTATCAGAGATAAGCTACCGGACATATATTTGTTGTATAAATTGAGGACCTGTAGGTTTGTCTTGAAGACCCTTAGGCCTGTTAATAGGTTACAAAAGATGTCCCCAAGAAGGGAGGGGGCCATGATAAGACACGTCTGACCTCTTTCCTCCGGTCAGGCAATTTAGTTTTAAGATATTTCTTTGACCACAATGGGGTCCATTTAGTCAGCCGGTGGTGGGGTGAGCCTTAAAATTTTATTTTAGTTCATAAAGGCATTTCCAAAATCAAATCTTCTATTCTTCAATCAATAGTCAAAAACTCTAGCTGATTGATATTTCTATGTATAACAAAAAAAATGTCCGTTTGGAAATGAGATCTACTTGTTTCATTTGTCAATCAGCCTGGCCAATTATCCTCTAGGGATAGTCATTCTATGTTTCCATAGTTACTACCGATCAGATGAAAAAAACCTTTTATGTAAGGGGCAAATTTTTTATATAGTCTCTAACCATCAGTTAATACATTCTCTACAATGAGCCGTATTGGCAATGTTATTTCATTTATGATGGCATTTAGATATTCCTGGTTGCTTTAAAGTCTGACATGTAAAGATTTTTTTGGTCTAATATAGCATCAAACATCTGGATGAAAGCTTAACATTTAAGTAATTTAGCTCTATGTTTTCGATTATCCTCATGTTTGACATCTTATGGCGCAAACATCCAGATGTGTCACTGAAGATTTCACTTTTTAACCAGATGTTTTAGTATCTACTAGACATTTTTCAAATGAAACAAAGATATTTTTACTTTTCTTAGTAAAGCAATCTTTTTCCAGTCTTTTAGGTTCCTACTGCTCTATTCCTTACTCAACAGAAAATCCAATTTCTTTGAAGCTGAATTAAAAAAAAGAATCTCATCTTTTCCTCTCTGTATCTTTTCATTTCCAGTCATGATAATGATTCTGACTGACTGATATAATAGGAAAATCCCCTCTGCTGTATGTTACAGAGAAATTGCCTTGGAAAGATGGTTCCTACGTAGAAGTTTAGCCTATATCATTTCTGAACACACTTCTCAATGTCGAAGAGTCAAATCAAATATTTATTGGGAACCTACTCTGTTCAAGCCTTTGTGACAAAGATGAAGGAACTCTGAGAATTATGTGGCACATTTTCTCTTTATTCCTGAATTTAAAGGACAATCTATATGTTTCATTGACAAGGAAAAGATCGCTTCAGGATTAGAATCCTTTGGTTGCAAAGACCAAAACCGATTAAGACCAACCCAAATATAAGGGTTTACTGGAAAGATTCACTTAAATTAAAGAAAACACAGAGTAGAAATTTCGGCTGTGTCTAGCTAGAACTGGAAACTTTCTCTCCGTCTCCTTCCAGGTCTTTCTCTCTCTCTGAGGCACAGGATTCCTTTTAACTTGTGCATCTCTTGGCAAATCTGCTCCAGTTTTAATTCCTCAGCATTACTCTTCCTGAGCTTCTAAACTACCCTCTCATAACCCACATATATTGGCAGATTTCACTCATGTTTCTGCCAACTATATTCCATTTATTTCCACACAATATTGCAATCCAGTGACTACATCCAATTCAATTTCTCAAGAAAGTTTATCTGAAAGTCTCGGTGCATGGTGTGGGTTAGCTATACCCTCTGTTGGGTTTCCGTCCTGGGGCATTCAGTCATGACTAAAGGATTGAGTTTATGTGGTACAAGTTCAACAGGCCCCCAAGACACATGTGAGGTGGAAGAGATTTTCAAGAAAGGAGCATGGTTGGATAGTCAATGATAAATAGTTTCCCCCCTCCTCCCACCAAAGGAAAATGCCCAGAATATATAATTTTTTCCTTTAGAAACAGGATCTTGCTGTGTAGCCCAGGCTGGAGTGCAGTGGCATGATCATAGCTCACTACAGCCCTGAACTCCTGGGCTCCAGCAATCCTCCAGTCTTAGCCTCCAACTAGAATACTTTGATCAAGAGTGATAAACTTAAAACCAATCCTAGAAACTGAATTGCCCAAACTTCTCTTTTACACACATTTTTAAAAAAAAGGAAAGGACATGCAAGAGGAAACAACTAATATAAGGTCACAAATATAGTCACATATTTCATGCTAAAACCCAGTCTAGTAATTTAGGGAAAGCTCATTGTACTATATCTTGAGTTATATAGAGCAACACTGATTTACAAATCAGCTTTATTACTGCTTTTACTTGATATTTATTACTTAAAGAGTAAATAAAATGTCAAGCATGTTAAACATAACATATATTAAAGATAATATATAGACTGTGAATATAATCATAGATATTACCCTACTCACATAACTTAGTTTTCTGACTCTTTTTCAATATTTTAATTTGGAAAGATAACGTTAATTTTGTCCAATTGAAAGAACTAGTCCACTCAATCAAACATCCAACTGTGACAAAGACTTAATATTCTCTAAAATTGTGTGCTATTTATGGATATAACCTGCATTAAACATGCCTTAGGTCAAGAGAAAGAAAATATTAGCTAATGAGACCCAGAGTCTGGCCTCGCCTCCATCCTGACTGGTGGTGACCTTGAGCCTGTCAGTTACTTTTTGAGGAAGTTTCAGTTTTAGCCTCATCCATCAAGGTTAATGTTTAATGGCTTATCTATTTAGGCTGCGTTAAAATGTCTCCCATCAAATCAGCTCCTTCAAAATGGTGATGACAAAATGTGACTTATCCATTGTGAGTGTGTATTCAATCATGTGCTTGAAAGTATGTTTTAAAAGTTTCCTTACCATATAAATGCCTTAGGCTAGTCAGTTAGTAGACAGTGTCTATTGAAGAGGAGTCATTATTATCCCTGTTTGAACAACAGGAGTGAGACTCAGAGACATCCAGGAAAACACTTAATAATGGAGTGATAAAATGTGAACCCAAAAGTAGATTTGAACAATTTCATAGACCACAATTTGTCATCTGCCTTCCTGTTTAAAATATCTTAAGCATGTCTTACCTGCCTCATTCCACACTGAGATAAGAATTAGTCTAATATCAGGTATAAAACAAGGCATCATCTACTTTCTAGCCCAGTAGGTAAAAATAATCCCAGAGAAATGGCCGAAACAACCTTATCTGTGCCTGTTGATTACATTTCTTTCCATCGATTTATATGAGAAATCTCCTCTATGCCAAAGGAACTACTTTTTATTTCCATTAAATGCCTTTTTTTTTTAATTTATAGAATTTTAACTAAAAAAGTAGAGCAAAGTAAATTCAGGCATAAAATAATGTTCTCTTCAGCAGGCCAAATTGAAAAAGCAATAATCAAAGCATACACTCAGAGTTACTAAGTCTAATCATTTTGATTTGGAGATTCATCCATAAATGACTGGTTAGGTGATGAATTGCTCTATGCATCTTGATGTTCATTCCTAAAAAATAACTACTTAGAGAGAAAGAAATATAGAAAAGTCACTTACATTAAAATAACAAGAAGGTAGCCCTTTCTGAATCTGAGAAAGAAATAACATTGCCAAGCAAGTGTTGAGGAGAAAGAGCATTGAAGGCTGAAGACAATATGATTTTCTCATGGTTTTCTTTTATTTATGACAAGACTGAATGGCATTAATGTACATTCTATTAATGTTAGAAAATTGGTGTTGGCTCTTTTTGTTTACATGTTTAGGACCTATATAGAAAGATTTTCAACATAATCACACTGGCTAAGAAGTAGCAAGCAGCCTTTTCAGTGTGACTGTTGAGACTATAATCTTTTCTCAACAATGTGTGAGAGAGTTTGGTACAAACGAATATGTAGAAAAGTAATTCATAACCAGTTAACTTCTGACAAGACTGAACAGAACTGGTGAATGTGCTTTGTTGGAGAGAACTGAATAATGTTTAACTCTAGGCTATGTAAGACTACTAGAAAACGTGTATAATGATGGAAGAAAACCCATGGATTTATGCTAAAAGTCAGTGCCAAGGGGAAAAGAAGACCAAGACCTGAAATCTGAGGAGGAATAATGACTGAGGAAGTTGGGAGCACTGCAGTATAAGAGGGAAGTATGGGGTATTGAGACAAATACTTCAGAACAAAGACCATGATTGGAAAGATAAGAGTACAGTCTTCCGTTAGCATCAGACCAAGTGTGTGCCACCTTGGGGTGAGGTCAGCTTATAGGAACACTACAAGAAAGGACATAGTATGAGAAATAAATATTCCTTTACTAAACATACACACATCACAAGCGTTGCAACAGAGATAACCCCACCTTGTTGCTCACGTATGTCCTTGAGGCTGTGAGGTGCAGGGAGCCGGCATTTCCTGATCGTTATGACTAGCCACTAAATCCTAGTACTTTTCAGCAACCCTGGATGCCTAGTATTATTATTCACTTTTTTAAGAAATAAGCCAAATTCAGAAAACATCCAGTTTAATTAAAGAACCCAAATTATTGAAATGTTTTTATGTGTCCTAATAAATACCACTAAATGCTTTATGTCAAACCCTCTTTCATCACAGGGTAGTGGGTTCCCCAAACCAAAGCTCTTCCTGAATTCATATTGTAAGAGTTTTTGTATCTTAAAGTTCACTGCTGTTCACTTATAAACTTTAATCTCATTTCCAGTTCAAAATTCCCAGATATGACTAGTCTTGTAGCTCTTGTAGCTTGGCATGGACAGGAGGCAGGTTCTTGCATTTTTGCACCTTACCTCTTCCTCCTAATAGCCCTGGTGTGGGACAGAGGCTTGGAAAGAGAGCAGATAGATCCCTCCTTCACAGACAACAGCACGGCTCTCCTTTCTGAGATGACAGTGACTGTCTCCTGGACATGTGCCTTTGTATTTGCTACCCTCTCCGTGCACAGTCCATCAGTAATGAAGATCCAGTATGGGTTAAACTTCTCCCTGTCCACACTCCAGCCTCTTATTGCTAGTTTCACCAAGTAAATGATGCTATGGACACCAGCAAAACAGTGTGACCCTCAAGCCCAACTCCTTTGACAGCACGCCAGGACCTCGCCAAATAAAGAGAACCCAGGCTTCCCCCCGCCCAGTGTTCACACCTCGCCTCCCAGCCCCACCTTTTCTGCAAATGCTGGGATGAGCTGCCCCAGTGGTCTAGTAGTGGTCCTGAATATTCCAGTGGAGGACTAACTAGTGTCCACATGGATCAGAAACTTGTCATGTTTCTACTTTTGGATACTCATTCCAAGAATTGTTGGAAAGAAGGGATACAAAAAGAGAAATGGAAAGCAACAATTAAATACTTGTTTTCTTGTAATGGTTGCCTTACCATTCTAAGGATATTGCAGTCTTACCTGAAAAATGATACATACAAAATATCCCATTAAAGTATATGAGATCAGTGTGGGTGGGGGGCAGGGTCATTGAATGTAGAAAGTGGGATTTATGCTGACCCTTGAAAGATAGAGTAGTGTATCGACACAGAGAGAAAAGGAAAAGAGAATTGGTGAACAGGGGTTGGATATTGTGGGGAAAGAATGGTAAATGGTCATTGTGAATTTATTGGGGAAAAAAATAGATAATTCTAGCCAAAGAGTGCTTTGGAAGTTATTTTTAAGTCCTGGTCCTTATTAAGAGCTGACTATAAAGATAACAATAATTAATACATTTCAAGAAGTTGGATTCATTGGTTCTATTAAAGACTTAAAAACTGCCAGGCATTTAAGTACAGCATTTAACCTGATCAAAGGCAATTGTCAGCTATTACTTCTGAAGAGTTAAGTAAAAACTAAAATTGAACTATTATTTTCATATTTGCATTCTAATGAAATGCTATTGGTTAGAATTAACTTTATGACGCAGTTGCCATGAATTGTTTATTTCTAGGATCCTTTTTCCATGACTTTTAAAATCAAAGTACAATGAACATTAATGTGGACATAATTCTAGCTGATATGATACAGTGATTTGGTTTAAGTAGAACGTATAAAAACCTAAACAATATTTTATTCTGAGAGTTGCATTGTTTTGATAAAGACTTCTCACATTGCAGAGCAGGGTAAGAGAGGTCCCTTTTCCCACTGAGGAGAACTAGATTTCCTACATGTCATGGATGACAACATTCCCAGCCTCAATTATTGGCAATGCACCTTTCTACATTTTTGAATAACTTGACCTCCAAACTATATAATTTCTCAGGACTACAGACCAAGCTATCATCAGTCCATGTAGGGATGGTTGCAGTAAGCTTTTAATTGGCCTCCTCACTTCCAGCACCCTCAATACAGTCATCAGTTATACTATTACCGCCCAAATCACGTCATTCTTCTGCCCAAAGCCTTCCAATGTCTTCCCAACTTCCTCAGAGTAAAGACTGAAACCTTGATAAGGTCTTATTTTATTTTCTCCAGCTCCCAACCACACCCTCACTTCCCTAAAATGTCTTGGACTTTATCTCCTCTCTCTCTCCAGCTCAGACACAGCTCCAGCCATACTGGCCTCTCACACAGACTCCTGCACCCGCTCTCTTCCGCACCAGCTCTTTCCTCTGTCTGGGATATTCTCATCCCAAGTATTTACACAGCTCACCTTCTCAAGGTCTCTGTTCATAGATCATCTATTAGGTAAGGCTTTCTCTGACCACTGCATACAAAATGCCATGCTCCTTACCCTGGCACACCTCATCATTCCTTCCCTATGTGGTAGATTGCATTGCTGTCTTCAGTTCTTTACTCCTTCCCTGAATAGAATAATACATCTATGCCTTTGCCTCACATCACAATTGATCTTGGGCTTGCCCATGTGGCTTGACTTGGCCAATAGACTAAGGTTCCCATATATGGGAAATTGTGGCATTTCCTTGATGAAGCCTTAAGAAGCAATGTGAGTTTCCTTTAACCCCCTGGTGTTCCTATCATTCTACATGAGAAGAACATGCTCTAGTGGCTGCTAGTACAAAGAGGATATGGCACAATTGGATCAGGTCTAAACCTGAACACAGCCTGAAGTGACTCACTGTAGCCAACCATAGACCTATGTGCATGATAAATCAACGTTTGTTGACATAAGCAACTGAAATTTGGGGATATTATGCAGCCTTATCAAAGCAGCAATAGCTGACTATTTGCCCTGGCTCATTTTTTTATGGAACACTTAAACTCCTGTGAGGTGTTATGTATAGTTACCTCTTTTTCTTTCCTTTCTTTTTGTTTATTCTTTTTCTTTTTTATTTTGTTTCTTTGTTTTATTTATTTACTTGCAACACACAACCTGATAGAATATTTTTTGTTTATTTTCCTTCTCCTCTGTTGATTTCTTGCTTTACCCCCAATACCTAAAATAGCACCTAGGACATAATAGGAATTAAATAAATGTTTATTGAGTAGATGAATGATTAAATGAACAGATGGAGAACAAGAATATACTCTTTTGAAAAAAGCCAGGGAAATCTCAACAACCCCACCAATTTGGGACTCTAAAAACAACAATTTCATGTTTGAAATTGTTTTAGTACCAAATAATATATGCAGTGAGCATCCTAATATATTTTTGAGCTTCCACTATCCCTGATGGCCACCTGCCCAGGGGAAGTCCAATTCCCCTACCTCAAGGACTCTACAGTCTAGGAAATGAATCCTTGGCACTGCCATTTTCCCTATTACTAACTACTGGGCCCATAACCCAATTCCATGCAATCTTCGAAACTCACCTCGATGGAAGGGTGGGAGTGCAGGGAGTCCAGGGTGCAGTGGGGGTAAGAACAGTGTAAGGTCAGATGTGGAAAGTGACGAGAATGTGAGGAGGGCAAACAAACAAAAAGAGGTGGTATTTTAAGGATTGTAGCTTAAACACAGGGACAACTATCTTTAAATTATCTGTATCAAATATTCCTCATGATAAAATGGCTGGTTTAAGATGCCCAGTAACAATAACCTTGCTCTATGGGAAATTGAGGCAGGCCCAGAAGAGAGAAGTGGCTAACCAGCAGTACTGCAGACAGCCAGTGGCAAAGGTGGAGCGGGAATCCATTCTGTTGACTTCCATCCTAGGCTTTCAGCAGGAAAGAAGGGTCATTCGGGGCTGCTCTGTATCGGCTTCCAGCCTCTCCCAGCTCTGCAGTCATGGCTTTGGGCTCTGCCTGTGGGTCTGTCTCTGGCCCTCCGTGCTTATTCTTACTGCCATGGATAGACAGGAAATAGTTGCTGAGTACACATGGAAGTAGGGTTGGGTATATTCTTCTCTTACATTCATGAAAACCCAGCAATACTAGCTATCATTATTCCATTTTGCAGCTGAAGACTTTAATGGTCAGAGAGGTTAAGTAAATTGGCCAAAGGGATATAGCTAATAAATAACAGAGCTAGGATTTAAGCTCAGCTCTGCTTGAAGCCTTATTTTATGGTCACTTTACTAATCCATGCTGTCACTCTGCTGGCATCCCTTGGATGCCCTGTAGTCAGTGTCTACCTGGCTTTCCCCCGTGAATGTGCTTGTGACGTCCATGTCCTGTGCTTTTGTATGCATGTCTCTCCAAATCTCAGCTCTAGTTACTCAGCCAGCATCCACCTGGATCAGCCCCAGAGCCTCCGCAGAGAGGGAGGATTTTCAGCTATTCCCACTGTCTCTGGGTCATCTGTAAGTGGCCTTTTACTTACTTTTGCCTTTCAGAGTGGATGCCTCAGCTTCTTCTGGAACACGAGGCACCACTAGATGTTTTTAGTCCCATATTCATTCACAGATTCTTTGGTTAACACACTCTATCCTCCAGATTTTTCAAGGAAGCCCGTAGCCATTTTTGCTCAACCTTGTCGTGTGTCATGCTCAGTTAGCATCATTGCTTAGTTTCTTTGAAGGAAAGAAAATGTCTTTTCTCCTGGGTCTCTCAGATTGGGGTAACAGAACAGTTACAGGGAATATGCTGTTGACAGAGGTAGGATATGGGGGTGAAGTGACCTACCCCACATGCAGGCAGTAAAGCTGTGCGTTGTCTGTAGAGAATTTAAAAACAAATAGTGCTGACCTAAAATCAGCCTATTTCTTATAATCTCCATGCTTCACCAATTATGAACAATGTCAAAGATAAAACATTCCTTCTTGCAAAATATCTTTTTTTGTTCTAAGTTCTAAGCATGTATTTCAGATACTGTCGTGTTTTGATATTACATGTGTCTGCATCAAATGAGCACAATTGCATTACCTATTCTTTTCTTTTACTTTTTTTTTTTTTATCTCAGCTTATCATCATGAGGGTACAAAACTTCAGGCCACATACACTGCCTATGTCCCACTCATCCCCCCCCACCCCGAGTCAGAACTTCAAGCATGTCCATTCCCCAGACAGTGCTCATTGCACTCGTCATGTAGTTATACTCCCATCCCCTCCACCCCACCTGCCATTCCCCTGAGTCAGAACATTCAAGCATGACCATTCCCCAGAGGGTGCACAATGCATTCATCATGTAGTTATACACCCATCCCCCCAAGTCAGAACATTCTATAAAAAAGACACCTGTACCCAAATGTTTATAGCAGCACAATTCACAATTGCAAAGATGTGGAAACAACCCAAATGCCCATCAATCCATGAGTGGATTAGTAAATTTTGGTATATGTATACCATGGAGTATTACTCAGCTATAAGAAATAGCGGTGATATGCAGTCCGTTTTGTTCTCCTGGATAGAGTTGGAACCCATTCTATTAAGTGAAGTATCCCAAGAATGGAAAAACAAGCACCACATGTACTCACCAGCAAACTGGTTTCCCTGATCATCACCTAAGTGCACATTTGGAAATAACACCAATTGGGTATTGGATTGAGGTGGGGGGGGAGAGGGGATGGGTGTATAACTACATGATGAATGCGTTGCACACCGTCTGGGGAATGGTCACGCTTGAATGTTCTGCATTATCTATTCTTTAATAAAAATTGTGTTCTACGTGGAAATTTATTTAAGAACTCCCAATTATATGGTTGGCTCTAATACACACGGACTCAGCTACAGGTGTCTGTTTTGAGAGTAAGTTGGTGAGGGTTTGGAATCACTTGAGCTCGCTTAGAGCACAGGTCATTAGACTGTGGTTCATGTCTCCAAAGCCTGAGGACTGTATATGCTCATGTTTAAACAGCAGAGTCGACATAAACTATATAGCATGTTAACTGTAAAGAAGGACAAACAGAACATGAGTGACTTTCATTCTATCCTTCTTTGTGACCAATTCAATTTTAATTTCTGTTGAAAATGTAAAAAGTAAAGCAAGACATAATATTTTTTGTTTGGTAAGTGGAAACTAATTCTACATGCAAATGTTTTACTCGAATGTTATCTTTAAATGTACTTTTTTAAAGTTGTTAATTGTTTTCAAGCTAAATAACGAATCAAAAATAATCATTCCTGGTAACTAAATGATATTACTGAAAGTGACATTGCAGTGTATACGTTTTGTGCAGCAGTGAAGTGATTTTCTAAGGCCACAGATACGTTCCCGTCTGTTACACCTTGGACATCCAGGTCCCTTTAGCCGCACAGGTGGTGGGAAGAAGTGATGGGAGGGCCGCACACTAAGGCCGAAACCAAGATTCACACCCAGGCTCTGTGCCTGTTCATTCCGTGAATACGAGTTTTTGTTAAGTTTTCTGATTTCAATATTTTCATTTTTTAAATAAAAATAGCTGCTTAAACATTTGGGAATAACACCAATTGGGTATCGGACAGAGGTGGGGGTGGGAGGCGGGGATGGGTGTATACCTACATGATGAGTACGATGTGCACTGTCTAGGGAATGGACACGCTTGAAGCTCAGACTCGGCGGGATGGGGGGCATAGGCAATATATATAACCTGAACTTTTGTACCACCATAATAAGCTGCAATTAAAAAAAGAATAGCTGCAAAATTCATAGACCGCTTAAAGAGATGAAATTCTAAAAGGTAGGACGCCCATTATGTGATACATGAAAGGAGGAAATATTCCCTTACTTAAAAAGTTCATCACCTAAGAGCACATTCAGGAATGACATTAATCAGGTGTCGGGCACATGTGGTGGGGGCATGGGTGTATACCTACATACTGAGTGCGATGTGCACCGTCTAGGGATGGACACACTTGAAGTTCTGACTGGGGGCAGGGGGAGCATGGGCAATATACGTAACCTAAACTTTTGTATCCCCATAATATGCTGAAATTTAAAAAAAGGAAAAAAAATAGTGCCTTTAAAACTGCCTCTTTGAAGGGGTTTTTCCTCATGTTGATACGTCTGAAGATAAGAGGGAAGGAAATACGGTTTTTAATCCATATTTGGAAATTTATATGGTTACCGTATATATTGCTTTTTTACTTCATTAATTTATCCTGGCATATTTCTTCTATGTTTGTTAAGTGAGAACAGACATATGCCTAGGAAATTGTTCACCAAGGACTGGATTTATTTGTGAGGGTTACATTCATGCACACAAAAAAAAGAAGAAAATACATGCCTAAACTGCTATGTTCACATCAATTCATCTCCATAGGGTGGCAGAATTTTATGATGGTACACAAAGATTTAGGCGTAACTGCTCATGATTCATGTATTTGGAGATTAATTTACTGTGACTCCAAACACAGATCTCAGTGCATTTTTTGAGGCTAGAGAAGATGCTGCTGTCAGCATTTAAAGAGCCCCTGGTCTCCATACAGCATCCTAACTCAACAAGGCTCAACCCAGACTTATCTATCGGAAATATCTGCTAAACTTCTAAAAATATTGATAACAGAGTCAAATTCCAGGCCTACTGAAATTAGGATCTCTATGGCTGGATCCAAAAATTGCGTCATGTTTTCAGGGCAGGCGAGGTGGCTCACGCCTGTAATCCTAGCAACCTGGGAGGCTGAGGTGGGAGGATTGCTCGAAGCTCAGGATTTCGAGAGCAGCCTGAGCAAGAGTGAGACCCCATCTCTACTAAAAAAAAAAAAAATACAGAAAACTCCCAAAATTACATCATATTTTCAAAGTAGTACAGGTTTCCTTTTACTATTGTCCTAATCAGATAGACAGGGATGACACTGAGTTACACTCTCTGGCTCCACTTTTAAGCTGCATACATGCCTTGCTTCCCTCCTAACATAATTTGAGGCAATTATAAAGAAACATGCAAAAACGGAATAAAAGGACAAGGACAGAGAGAAAGTTCAAACAAATATGCAAATTGATGTTAAATCAAAACCTTTTTCCAGAGTTTCCTAGAAGCTAAAGCAAAAACATTAATAAAAAAATTCTCAAATTAATCTATAAGTATAATTCACATTAAAATCATAACAAGCTTAGTGTGTGTGTACATATGTGTGTATAAACTGAAAAGTTAATTCTAAAATTAATACAGGAAGATAAGACTCAAGAATATTCAAGATACTCTGAAAGAAGAAGTCAGGATTTGCTTCTCTGTGAACCAGTACTTTAGACAGGGTAGTACTGGAATAAAATATAGGGCTCTAGTGTGAACTACAATAAAATCTTAAGCTCCTCAGCCAGGTGAATGGACCTCCTTTTTGCCAAGGGGATCCCAACAAAACCTTAAAGGCTCATTGCTGACTATGAGTGGAAGGGAGGTCACACATGCCTCCTTATACCCCCTCCCTTTGAAAGTTACTCTTTGTAATAATAAGATACTAAATCATTAACAGGACCTAAGGCCATGCAAGGCAAAGCTTAAAACACACCTGCACACCATCAATTTACTTAACAGATCACTTGAGTCTTAGTAAATGTCCAGTGGCTTGTCTCTGATTAATAGACTTCATTATTTTACCTTAAAGAAGTCCAATACTTTAGACAAAGCTTTATTTATTTAACCAATTACAAATCAAAGAATCTTTAAACCCACCTATAATCTGTAAGACCCTCGCTTTGAGATGCCCTGTTTTCTTGGGTCAAACCAATGTATGCCTTCCCTGTATCGATTTATGAATTTGTGTGTAATTCCTGTCTCCATGAATGTATAAAACCAAATTGTAACCCTGCTGCCGTGGGCACATTTTCTCAGGACCTAAGGCCAGGTGTTCCGGACTGTTGGTTACACACATTAGGCTCAGAATAAATCTATTTAAATTATTTTACAGAGCTTGGATTTTTCTCCATTAACACTAGGAGTGAGCTTATGAATTTGCTTTTGTTGGAATTTTTTTTTTTTTTTACAAATGTGGCTTTATACAACAGTGGGAGAAAGTGTTGCCTTTAACAAATTGTGAATGATGTGAAGCAATATAGCTTCTAGAACTAAACAATAATATAGGAGAATATTTTCATCTCTTTGAGATAAATATTTTTAAACAGAAAATAAATAAAATCTTAAATCTTGCTCAGTTGAACCATATTAAAATCATAAATTTGAGTTCATCAACTGACACTATTAAAAGAGTAAAAAACCAAAGGAAAAATTAAGAGTACATTACAAAACACTCTATTTGCCAAATATAAAAAAATATATATATATACACACACACATATATGCACTAACAATTTGTACACTCAAAACTTAAAAGTAAAAGGACAGCTTAGGTGAAAAGTGAACAAGAAATTAGAATAGAGACTTTACAAAAGAGAATGTTCAAATGGTCAATAAACAAAAGAAAACCAAATTAATCTTATTAGCCATTAGGAAAATGCAGATTAAAACTACACATGTATTAAAATGGCTAAAATGAAAAGGTATGATAATGTCCAGTGTTGCCAAGGATGTAAAATAAAGATCACTCCAACACACTAATAGTGGAAATCCAAAGTGTTACAATCACTTTGGAAAACTGTTTGCATTGTCTCCTGAGGTATATGCACCAAAAGCCCAATCATTCCTTTCCTAAATATACCTTTATGGAGACTTACCTATGTGTGTTCCAAAAGAAGTGTAGAATGCTCATAGCAGCATTACTTGAAGTATTGGAAATTAATAATAATCTGCATCTCTAGCAACATTAGAATGGATAAAACATTATAGTACAATCATTGATAGAAGGGAATGGCAAATTTTTCCTGAAAGGATTAGATAATAAATATTTTTAGCCTTCTGAGCCATATGATCTCTGTCACAAGTACTAGACTCTATTTTAGCATACAGATATAAGTAATTTTTAAATAAAAGATCATGGTTTTGCTACAATAAAGCTAGTTATAAAACAGGTGTCACACTGGACTTGACTCTCAGGTCAAAATTAACTCATCCCTGATATAATAAAATATTTTGTAACAATAAAAACAGAGAAATAGACCAATTAACAAGAGCAGAGAATCTAGATATAAAACCATTCTCATATAGACATCTGATCTTTGACAAAGCAGACAAAAACATATACTGGGGAAAAGAATCCTTATTCAACAAATGGTGCTGGGGAAATTGGATAGCCACATGTAGAAGACTGAAACAGGATCTGCACCTCTTACCTCTCACAAAAATCAACTCATGGTGAATAACAGACTTACACCTAAGGCATGAAACTATAAGAATTCTAGAAGAAACTGTTGGAAAAACTCTTATAGACATTAGCCTAGGCAAAGAATTTATGAAGAAAACCCCAAAGGCAATCATAGCAACAACAAAAATAAGTAAATGGGACATGATCAAATTAAAAAGCTCTTCACAGACAAACTTTGCTCATGAGAGCAAACAGACAACTTACAGAATGGGAGAAAATGTTTGCATGCTACACATCACATAAAGCGCTGATAACTAAAATCTATATAGAACTCAGGAAAATCAGCAAGAAAAAATCAAACAACCCCATTAAAAAGTACACAAAGGACATGAACAGAAACTTTCCAAAAGCAGACAGACTAATGGCCAACAAACATATGAAAAAGTACTCAACATCTGTAATCATCAGGGAAATGCAAATCAAAACCACAATGAGATATCACTTAACTCCAGCAACAATGGCCTTTATCAAAAAGTCCCAAAACAGTACATGTTTGCATGGATGCAGAGAGATAGGAACACTCATACACTGCTGGTGGGACTGCAAACTAGTACAACCTCTGTGGAAAGTAATATGGAGATACCTCAAAGAGCTAAAAGTAGAACTACCATTTGATCCAGCAATCCTACTGGGCACCTACCCAAAGGAAAAAAAGACATTCTATAGAAAAGACATCTTCATTCGAATGTTTATAGCAGCACAATTCACAATTGCAATGATGTTGAAACAGTCCAAGTGTCCAACAATATATGAGTGGATTGATAAAATGTGGTATGTGTATACCATGGAGTTCTACTTAGCCACAAAAACAATGGTTATCTATCACTTCTTGTATTATCCTGGATAGAGTTAGAGCCCATTCTACTGGGTAAAGTATCACAAGAATGGAAAAAGAACCACCACATGTATTCACCATCACATTGGTATTAATTGATCAACACTTACATGCACATATAGTAGTAACATTCAATGGGTTTTGGGCAGGTGGAAGGGGGGAGAATGGGATGGGTATATTCACACCTAATGGGTGTGGTGTGCTCTGTCTGGGGGATGGACATGCTTGAAGCTCTAACTCATGTGGGGCAAAAGGTAATATATGTAACCTAAATATTTATAGCCCCATAATATGCTGAAATAAAAAAATTTGGAAAAAGAGGGAAAACTTTCTAACTCATTCTATGAGTCCAGCATTACCCTGATAACAAAACCAAACAAAAAACAGTATAGCACAAAAAAGCTACAGACTGATATTCATTACTAATATTGATGCAAGAATTCTTAACAAAATGCTACCAAACCAAATTCAACAACATGTTAAAAGGAAAATGTACTCATAGTCCTAGAGCATTTATTCCTTGGATACAGGGATATTTCAATATTTGCAAATCAATTAATGTTATATGACACATTAACAAAATCAAGGGAAAAACACATGATCAACTTGACTGATACAAAAAAACTTTGACAAAATTAAATGCAGTTGCATGATAAAAATACTCAAAAGCTAAGCTCGGGAAAAACTACTTCAACATAACACAAACTTACATGAAAAATCCACAGCTAACGTCATAATGAATGACTGAAAGATTTTTCTGTAAGATAAGGAAAAAGACAAATATGCCTGCTTTTGCCATTTCTATTCAACATTGTACAGGAAGTCCTAACCATAGAAATTAGGCAAGAAAAAAAGTAATAAAGAGCATTCAAATTGAAAAGAAAGAAGTAAAATTATCTCTGTTCACAGATGATATGACCTTATATGTAGAAAATCTTAAAATTACACATATGCACACAAACACACACAATGTTAGAACTAATAAATGCATTCAGCAAAATTTCATGCTATCAAATCAACACACAAAATACAGCTGCATTTTCATACACTTGTGATGAAAACTCTACATAGGAAAATAAGAGTACAATGCCATTTACAATAGCATCAAGAATAACAAAATACTTAGGAATAAACTTTGGCAAAAAGATGAAAAATAGTGCAATGAAAACTACAAAGTGTTGCTTAAAGAAGTCAAAAAGGCACAAATAAATGAAATATATATTGTTAATATATTCATGGATATAGACTTAATATTGTTAAGATGTAAATACTATCCAAAGTGATTAAAAGATTTATTGCAGTCCCTGTGAAAAATCTCCATTTTGTTTTTTGTAGAAAAAGAAAAATCCATCCTAAAATTTATATGGACTCTCAAGAGACTCCAAGTAGCCAAAATAATCTTGAAAATGAATAACAAAGTTGGAGGTTTCACACTTACTGATTTCAAAATTTACTACAAAGTTGTGGTAATCAACAATGTGTTACTTGTACTGGCATAAAGGCAGACATATAGATCAATGGAATAAAACAGGATGTTCAGAAATAAATCCTTGCTTATATGGTCAAATAATTTTTGGCAAGGGTGCCAAGATCATTCAATGGGACAAAGACAGTTTTTTTTAAATCAAATATTACTGGGAAAATTGGATATTTACATGCAAAAATGAATTTGGATCTTTACACCATATAAAAATTAGCTGAAAATGGATTAAAGATTTAGACATAAGAGCAAAACTATGAAACTCTTAGACAAAAATGAGAAGAAAATGTCCATGACATTGTATTTGGCAATGATTTTTAAAATATGACATCAGAAGTACAGGCAAAAAAAAAAAAAAAGAAAAAATAGATAAATTGAGTATATCAAAATTTTTAATGAATTTCTTAATAAAGAATGTGCATCAAAGGGTACCAAGAAGAGAGTTAAAGTGAAACCCAAAGAATGGTAGAAAATATGTATAAAACACACGTCTTATGAAAGATTAATATGCACAATACAAAAAGGGCTCCTACAATTCAACAAAAAAAATCAAAAAAACTCAATTGTAATATGGGCAATGGATTTAAGTAGATATTTCCCCCAAAACAATATAGATATATCCAATAAGCACATAGAAAGGAACTTAACATAACCGATTTGTAATAAGATAAGCTCAAAATCACAGTAAGATAGCACTGACACATGTTAGGATGGCTGTTACTAAAGAAACTGATAGAACAAATGTTGCTGAGGATGTGGAGAAGTTGGAATCCCTGTGCACTGAGGTGGGAATATAACATGGTACAGCTACTATGGAAAACAACATGAATGTTTCTCAAAATATTAAACATAGAATTACCATATGATCCAGCAATTCCTCTACTGAGTATATACCCAAAACAATTAAAAGAAGGGACTTAAACAGATATTTGTATACCAGTTTTCATAGTGGTATCCCAAATGTTCATCACTGGATAAATGGACAAGCAAACTATGGTAGATATATACAATGTAATATTATTTAGCCTTAAAAATGATGAAATTCTGATATGTGCTACAACATGGATGAATCTTGAAGAAATTATGCTAAATGAAAGGCTAAAAAGGACAAATATTGTCTGATTCCACTTTTATAAGGTATCTAGTGTGGTCAAAGTCATAGAGACAGAAAATAGAACTGTGGTTGCTAGAGACATGGGGAAGTGGAGAATTGGGAGTTCTTGGTTAAGAGTACAGAGTTTCAGTTTGGAAACTCGAGATGGACGGTGGTGACAGTTGCACAGCAATGTGAATGTACTTAAGGTCACTTAAATGTACACTTAAAAATGGTTAAAGTCGTTAATTTTGTGATGTATAATTTACCACAATAAAACGTGATTTTCAGAATCTTTAGAAAAAAACACCTACGTGCTATTCAAAACAGAGTTAGCTATTTGAGAACACATAAAAGTTGAAAAGAAATGACAAAAATCTTATACACTTGGTGTATAAGGTACAGATTGGCTAGATGATCATCAAGGTAATTTTCTTTCCCTACTGGACAAAAAGCTGCATTTTATTGTATAGGTTGCGTCGCAGTTAGGTTAGAACATGACTGAGTTGTGACAAGTAGAAAGAAGGGGCATGAGCCATATGGCTACACTCCAGCTTTTGCCTATAAAATCCAGCCAATCACAATCCCCTTCCTCTCACCTGGTTTTGGCGGGATATGCATGCCCAGGCTGACCCTGTAGGCCAGGTGTCCCGTGCACCTTGAGTCCCTGCAACCATTTGGAAGACAGACTAAGAACCTCTTCAGGCTATGGCTCTAAGGAGAAAGGTAGAAAATGAATATTGGTAGTGTATGAGTTACTTCTAGGGCTAAGAGTAGAAGAAAGCAAGAATCAATTGATTTGGAAGCAGAAATAAAAGTGAATATAAAAAGAGTGCAAAAAGTGAGGGCTATAAAGAGTTTTACACGTTTTTTCTAGACCTAAGTGATAGGAAAAAGCCTTTGGGCTGCAAAGGAACAAAGATTCAGCCCCACAGGAAAGATCTGATGATGAGTGTGTCCTTCTTATCCAAGCCTCATGGTCTCAAGGTAGTTGCCATTAAAGTAAAAGATAAGTAAATGTATAAATTAAAATTTTGCCTAGAAAAAATTTTGACGTGTCTTGATTTGTTCTTTTTGCTTAAGGTTTCTTTGGCTATACAGAGTCTTCTCTGGTTCCATACGAAGCATAGAATTATTTTTTCTAGATCTGAAGAAAATGATGTTGGCATTTTAATATGGATTTCATTGAATCTGTTATCACTTTGGGTAGTGTAGACATTTTGATAATGTGATTCTGTTCATCCATAAAACATTTGTACCCCCATAATGTTCTGAAATTTAAAGAAAAAGAAAAAATTTTGATGTGGTTACTGAAAAATGGAAGCTAGATCAGACACCTACTAAATTTTTATTGTTGGTTTTTGTCTCTGTTTTAGTTTTTGGTTTTTACAGCAATGATGGATACATTTTATTGTTTATTAAAACAAACCAGGAAGTTTGTCAAAAATGCAGTTTCTTTGGCATCATTGCAACAGAATCTACTAAGTCTGAAATGTGACTCAGGAATCTACTTTGTTTTTTATACTGTCTCATCTGAAATAATTTCTGAATTACAGAAAAAAATATAAAAATAATACAAAAAATGCCATATACACTTCATTCAGATTGTCCAGGGTTAATATTTAAAACCACATTTCCTTTATTATTCTCTAATTCTAAGTCTTAGATTTGATCTCTCTCTAATTCTTTTTCTGAACAATTTGAAAGTAAATTAGAGACATACTCCTAAATACTTAAATGTATATTTCCCCAAAACAGAAATCTTGTGTTTTATAAGCAGCTATTATCAAAATCATGGAATTAATATTTAATATATATAATATATTAGAATTAATTTATCATTCTTATTCAAATTCTAACAATTAATCCCCAGAATATTTTACTGAAAAACAAAATCTGGTCCAGAATCCAATTCAGGATCCTACATTATGTATAGTTGTGTGTGTCTTTAGTCCCCTTTAATCTGAATTGTCTATTCCTTGATATTTTTAAGAATTTGGGCCATTTCTTTCATAGAAAGTTTCCCAATTTCTGTTTAAAGTTTCCTTGTGATTATATGCAGTTTATGCACTTTTCCTGAGAATAAAAGTGATACTTTGTCCTTCTTGTTACATCGTATCGTTATCAGGAGTTACATATCATTTCCTACACTATTTCTTGTAATGTTACTTTTGATCACTTTCGTTAAGGAGACCTTTGATCACTTTGGTTGAAGTTGTGTCTTTCATATTATGTCACTGTAAATTTACTGTTTCTCCTTTGTACTTAATAAGTACCTTGTGGAAAGATAATTTGACTATGCAAATGTTCTAATTCTCATTAAACTTTCATCTACTGGTTTAATATCTATTGGTGATTCTTGACTTACATACTTATTACTGTGGTGTTTGCCAAATGGTAATTTTCTAATTCCATCATCACTTCCATGTTTATTAATTTGCATTATACTCTAAGGGAGAACTTTTCCCTTGCCTTATATTCTAAGGGAGAACCTTTCCCTTTTCCTCATTTGTGTATGTGTTTATTTATATCAATACAAACTTATGCACTCTCATTTGATTCTATGATTTATGATCCATTTATAACATTATTTATTTTGATGCTTGAATTGGACAAGATTTGCCCAGCAAGAGTCTTTTCAAGTTTACTCCTATGTCCTTTTGACATGCCCCCATTATAATTTTAGCATAATCTTAATTTCTGTCAAAATAAGATATGTCAGGTTCATCCTGTATCTTCCCTGCTCCATACTTTAGTAAACGTCAGGAATCCAGGGGTGTGGAATTGTGATAACCCACATTTTGGATGGGAACCAGCTGTAGGTAGACATAAATGACAACCTGGGGATTGCTGGGCACAAGCTGATGGGATTTAAATGGGAAAAGGAAAAGACCAATCAGATATCAAGCTGTTTACAAAAGAAGGCTTGGTTCTTTTTAGTGAAGAGTAGTATTTAGAAATCAGGATCCAGTATCTAGGTGAGCTAATTGTTACAGGAATAATATTGCTTCTGGCAAGTGTATTGAGGAAACCTGATGATTGTCTTGGATTTTCCCCAAATTTATAGATATAAAAGGTATATTAAGTATGTTTCTTTTGCATTTTCTAGTTGTGAGTGAGGATAAACATGTTTCATGTGTTTATGGGAAATTGTCTTTTTTTCTACTTTATTTTTTTTATTTCAGTATATTTCGGGGATACAAATGTTTAGGTTACATATATTGCCTTTGTCCCACATGGGTCAGAGCTTCAAGCATGTCCATTCCCCAGATGGTGCACACTGCACCCATTAGGTATGAATATATCCATTCCCTCCTTCCCCCTCCAATATGCCTGACACCCAAAGAATGTTACCACTATATGTGCCTGTAAATGTTGATCAGTTAACAGCAATGTGATGGTGAGTGTATGTAGTGCTTGTTTTTTATTCTTGTGATACTGCATTTAGTAGAATGGGCTCTAGCTCTATCCAGGATAAAACTAGAGGTGCTAGGTAACCATTGTTTTTGTGGCTGAGTAGAACTCTATGGTTTACATATACCATATTTATTAATCCACTCATATATTGATGAGCACTTGGGTTGTTCCACATCTTTGCAACTGTGAATTGTCCTGCTATAAACATTCTAGTGCAGATCTCTTTTTTATAGAATTTCTTTTTTTCCTTTGGGTAGATGCCCAGTAATGGGATTGCTGGATTAAATGATAATTTTACTTTTAGCTTTTTGAATTATCTCCAAATTATTTTCAACAGAGGTTGTGCCAATTTGCAGTCCCACCAGCAGTGTTTGAGTGTCTCTCTCTCTCCACATTCATGCCAAGATTTATTGTTTTGGGAATTTTTGATAAAAGCCATTCTCACTGGAGTTAAATGATATCTCACTGTGGTTTTGATTTGCATTTCCCTGATGATTAGAGATGTTGAGCATTTTTTCATGTTTGTTGGCCATTAGTCTGTCTGCTTTTGAAAAGTTTCTGTTCATGTCCTTTGCCCACTTTTTGATGGGGTTGTTTGATTTTTTTTTCTTGCTGATTTTCAAGTTCTATATAGATTCTACTTATCAGCCCTTTGTGTGATGTGTGGCATGCAAATATTTTCTCCCATTCTGTAGGTGGTCTGTTTGTTCTAGTGATAGTTTCCTTGGCTGTTCAGAACCTTTTAATTTGATCAAGTTCCATTTATTTACTTTTGTTTTTGCTGTGATTGCCTTTGAGGTCTTCTTCATAAATTCTTTCCCTAGGCAAATGTCCTTAAGAGTTTTTCCAACATTTTCTTCTAGAATTCTTATAGTTTCATGCCTTAGATTTAAGTATGTTATCCACTGTAAGTTAATTTTTGTGAGGTGTGAGAGATGCAGATCTTGTTTCAGTCTTCTGCATGTGGCTATCCAGTTTTCCCAGCACCATTTATTGAATAAGGATTCCTTTCCCTAGTGTATGTTTTTGTCTGCTTTTTCAAATATTCAATGGATATATGAGGATAGGTTTATATGTGGGTTCTCAGTTCTGATGCATTGGTCTATGTCTCTGTTCTTGTGCCAGTACCATGCTGTTTTAGCTACTATAGCCTTGTAGTATAGCTTGAAGTCTGGTAAATTGATGCCTCCCAATTTGTTCTTTTTGCTTAAGATTTCTTTTGCTATTTGGGGTCTTCTCTTGTTCCATATGAAGCATAGAATTATTTTTTCTAGATCTGTGAAGAATGATGTTGGTATTTTAGTAGGGATTGCATTGAATCTGTAGGTCACTTTGGGTAGTATAGACGTTTTCACAATGTTGATTCTGCCAACCAATAAGCATGGTATGGTTTTCCACCTGTTTACATCCTCTGCTATTCCCTTCCTCAGTGTTTTGTATTTCTCCCTATAGAGGTGTTTCACCTCCTTAGTTAAATATAGTCCTACATACTTTATTTTCTTTGTTATTGTGAAGTGTATTGAGTCTTTGATTTGTTTCTCAGTTTGACTTGTTGGTGTATAGGAATGCTACTGACTTCTGTACATTGATTTTGTAACCTGAGATTTTCTGAATTTGTTTATGAATTCTAGTAGTGCTGTGGAAGAATCTTTGGGGTTTTCTAGATATAAGATCATATCATCAGCAAGGAGCGATAGTTTGACCTCCTCTGCCCACATGTATGTCCTTGATTTCCTTCTGTTGTCTGATTGGTCTGGCTAGGACTTTCAGCAGTATGTTGAATAGAAGCAATGATAGAGGGCAATATTGTCTGGTTCTAGTTCTAAGCGAGAATGATGTCAATTTTTCCCCATTCAATATGATGTTGGCTGTGGATTTGTCATATATGGCTTTTATCATTTTTAGGTAAGTTATATCTATGACTATTTTATTAAGCATTCTTATCATAAAAGGTGCTGAATTTTGTCAAATGCTTTTTCTTCATCTATTAAGAGGATAATACGGTTTTTGGTTTTGCTTCTATTTATCTGGTGAATTACATTTATAATTTTGTGTATGTGGAATCATCCCTGCATCTCTGGGATGAAGCCCACCTGGTCATGATGGATTTTTTTTTTTTATAAGCACCTGAATTCTGCTTGGTAGGATTTTGTGGAGAATTTTTGCAATCATACTCACATGGGGTACTGGTCTGTAGTTTTCTTTTTTGTTATGTCCTTTCCTGGTTTTGGTATCAGGGTGATGCTGGCTTCATAAAATGTGTTGGACACGATTCCTTCCTTCTCAATGTTGTGAAATAATTTCTGTGGAGTAAGCACCAGTTGTTCTTTGTAGGTCTGGTAAAATTCAGATGTGAAACCATCTGGTCCAGCACTTTTCTTTTTAGGAAGGGTTTTTATTGCTGCTTCAATTTTAGTCCTTGATATTGGTCTGTTCAGGAATTCTATTTCTTCCTGATTGAGCCTAGGGAGGCTATATGTTTCTATGAATTTTGTTCATTTCCTCCACGTTTTCATGTATATGTATACGTGTATATGTATGTCTGCATAGAGGTTTTCATAGTATTCATAGATGATATATTGTATTTCTGTGGTATCAGTTGTAATTTCTCCTTTTTCATTCCTGATGCAGCTTATTAGAGTCCTTTCTTTTCTGCTTCTCATTAGTCTAGCAAAAGGCCTGTAAATTTCATTTTTTTCAAAAAACTAACTTTTTGTTTTACTAATGTTCCATGTAGTTTTTTTGTTATTAAGTTCATTCACAGCCTGAGCTTGGAGTGCTGCCCTCCCATAGGGGGAAGGTTGCCCCTCAAGCACGCTGCAGCTTGGACCCACCCTAATCTGCCTCTGAAGGCACATACACCTCAGCAGACTTTTTCACAAATATCCCTTCTGTGCTCCTGGGCAATGCTATTGAGACCTGGGTGTATGGGATCTGGCCTGCAGGCCTGTCCTCCCGACACCATAGATCAATCCCTGACCCTGCCAGGGAGAAAATTGCTGGTCTTAAGTTGCCCACAGGGGTGCCCAAGTTGGATCAATGTCTCTCTATCTCAGGATTTGCTCTGCTCTGCTGGAGTTCCTAGGCAAGCAGCACCAGGGAGGGCCAGTGGGTAGGGAGCTCACATAGTACCCCTCAGTCCACTGAAAGTCCCCAAAAGGAAAGGTCCCATTCCCTGTGGATGCCTCTGGGTGGTGGCTAAATTGTCTCTCTTGGCTGCCATGGGTAGGGGAGAGGGAGGGGAGAATGAAACAATATGGTGCTTGCCAATGGGCTTGGGTCTGTGGGGCAGGACATGTCCTGAGGTCAGCTGAGAGCCCAGTGTCCTGTCTGCAAGAGGCTCACTGCTTACTGGTAGCAGCCATGTCTGGGCTGGTGTTGGCAAAGCTCTCCAGCAGTCTGGGAGCCCACCAGCAGTCTGAGATGCAAGGGACAGGAAATTTAACAGCTGCACCTACTCTTGTTACTGGTATCTCCAAGCGTCTCAGGGTTGAGACCCTACTGATGATGCCTTTCTCCTGCCAGTTCCTCTCCACAACCTCTTCCTGTGATGTCTTCCATAGGTTCAGGTACCCTTCCTTCCAACCCTCATCCAATCTATATTTGTCTGCCTGTTTGTTTTTTCACTTTCATCTAAAATCTTTTCTTCTTGCAGAGACACTGTGGCTGGATTTGTTTCTCGTCCGTCATCTTGCATCTCTCCTGGAAATTGTCCTTATTTTTGTGAAAAATAATCATCATTGTGCCCATGTTTAAATCAGGTTTTTTTTAAAGTCTATTTTTCTTCTTTAATGTAAAATTCCCCCCCTCACTTATTTATAGCCATATTTATCAATCTTTTCTTTTACTAAATATGGATTTTGAATCGCTGTTGGAAAACTTTAACTATGCCCGGGTTATAAAGGAAATCAGTCATTTTTTTAAAATGCATATATTTAATTTCTTTTTAAGTTCCTTGATATGTTTATTCTTATATACGATAGAGGGGTAGATCTAATTTTTATTTTTTTAAATACGAACCAGTTGTTCCAGTACCATTTCTTAGTAAGTACAACTGATAGCAGTGTTGTAAACAGCACAGTGTTTTGAGATAACAATTCTTATCATATGCTAAAATTTCATATGTATAAGTTTTCTCTTCTTTTCCACTAGTCTGCTTATCTAGTCATCAGCCAGTGTATACTAATCTAATTAATCAAGCTTTACAATATGTTTTATAGAAGACTTATGGTATGTCTGATAGGCTAGTTCCTTCTTATAGCTTTCTTTTTAAATATTTTCCTGTTATTTTTGTGTGTATGCTTTTCATATAAACTTACATAGTCCATAAAAAAAGTAAGAATATTTATTGAGAATGAATTAGTTATCTCATTTACCTTAGAAGAACTGACATCTTTAAAATATTGAATAACCCTATTCAATAGTTTTATTAGTTCATGTTTACTTGTCCTTCAGGAGTATTTTAAAGTTTTTGTATATAAGTGGTACACATTTCTTATGAAATTTATTTTCAAGTATCTTTTTCTTGCTATTATTGAAAATGCAATTTAATCAAACATTATATTCAATATCTTCTGACTAGTTATTGTCTGGGTATGTGAAAGTTATTTATTTCTATGTATAAATTTTATATCTTCCTACCTTACTAAAAATTTTTGTCTTTTTGAGTTATTTTTATTACTGGTTTTCTAAGGTTTGCCAGTTGTATTATTATATCATCTACAAATTAAGATGGTATTACTTCCATATATGTTTTCGATTCTTATATCTCTAATCTATCTTTCTTACCTTATTCCATTGGCTAATTACTCTTCAAAACCAGCGGGCGAATTTCACTCCAGTTGGCTGAGATCGAATCTTATGTAATATAATGTAATCACGCAAATGGTTATTTTATCACTTGCACAGATCGCATCCACCCCCAAGGGGAGGAGACCTATAAGAGCATGTACCCCAGGGTGGGGGAACCTGGAGGGCCTTCCTAAAATTCTTTCTTCTACGGTCTACCCTTAATCCCCACTGATTTATATCCCTCTCAAATGCAAAATACATCCATTCTCTCCCAAGGTTCCTAAGAGTCTCTTTCATTACAGCATCAGCCCCAAATAAAAAAGAAAATCTCATATCTAAATCTAAATTTAATAATCACACAAATTCACAGTCCAAAATTGCTTCCAATCTCAAACCTAATTCAGATCCAGTTGTCGGTAAGGCTCCAGGACATAAGGCGTTTTCTTTGTCATTTTTAATTGATTTATAGGAGTTATTTATATTTTACTTTCATATTCATGTATAGTTTAAATAACTCCTTCCACTTTGTGGCTTATCTTTTTGCTTTTATGCTAGAATACTTTTGATAATCAGGGATTTTAAGTTATAATGTGATCAAATTTAACCATCTCCTCATTTATAGTTAATATTTTTATGTTTGATTAAGAAATGTTTTTCTACTATGAGTTCACCAAGCTATTCTCCATATTTACTTTAAAACTTTGCCTTTCACATGATTTTATTTTGTATATGATATAATATAGACATCCATGTTCTTTTTTTTCTTTTGTATTGGGAATGATTGTCCTTGCTCCATTTATTACATAGTATACCTATTTCCCAGTGATGTGCAATGCTTCCTCTTTTTAATTTATTAAATTTGTATACACACATGAATCTGTATCTAGAATCACTATCAGTACTCAATTTTCCTATGCCTTCACTGGTTCTTTAATGTGACTTTATAATAATCTTTGTTATTTGGTATATGTACTCTGCTTATCTTACTCTTTTACTACATAAGTGTTTGACCCTCCTGCAAGATGTCCTCCAAATTGTCTATGACCAAATGTTTAATGCAGTTGGTTTTAAAGTGTGTTCCTAGGACCAACAGCTTCAATGTCATTTGGAAATGTGTTAGGAATACAAAGTCTTAGGCCAGATCACAGATCTAATAAATCAGCGGTATATCCAGAAATCTGTGATTTAACACAGCCTACAGATGATTCTGATACATGCTCAAGTTTTAAAACCTCTGGATTAAGCTAACCAATCCTGATCACCCACTAAGTCTCAGACCACTAACCCCTGATCACACGAGGTGATTCACTAACTGTGATGACTGAGCTGGAGCTGAGTCAGACTTCAATTGTATCCTGGCCACTGATCAAGGCAGAAGAGGAACTGGTAATTTCCTAACCCTGAGTTGCATTTCCTATCCCTCACAGCTCACAAATTAGAGTTTCTCTGTTTGAATTTGAACCCTGAAGTGCATTGTCTCAGAGTATGGCAGCACAAGGGGAACCGTGCACCACATACTGTTTCATCTTTGTGAATGTTTTCCCGAAGATCACTGCTTCAGCGTGCCTATTGTATGAGCCCAGCTTGGTCATTTGGCTTTGTTTGTAAGATAGTTCCTTAATTCTTATTACTAATGTGTTTATATTTCGTTTACTTAAATTATCTGTTTCTTTTATGCACATGGAAATTAATATTTTTTTAGCCTCCTTGCTAACTTCATTTATTTATTCTAATAATTTGCCTGCAGAGCCTTTGAGTTTTTATATAGTCAGTCATATCATTGGTGACTAATAACAAATTTATTTTTTCCTTTCTTTTCCTTATACATTCCCATTACATTTTATTCTTTCATTGCACAGAGTAAGACATTGACGATAAATACCTCTAATATGTTTCACTAAAAAGAATAATATTTGCTGTAGGTTTAGGATCAGTGTACTATATGAGGTTAAGAAAGTCTTTTTATATTTCTAATTTACTAAGGTGTCAGGAATAATCTTAAACTTTATCAGATGGTTTTTCTGCATCTTAAATATTTTCTACTTGAATTTGTAATTGTGGTAAATAATTTCTAGAGATTTTCTAATATTGATCCATACTTGAATTCCTGACATAAAGCCAAATTACTCATTGTGTATTACTGTTTAAAAACACAGAAAGATTTATTTTGTTAACATTTTGATTTTTTTTTACAAGTTCATGAGGGAAATTGTGTCATATTTTCTTTTACTGCACTATTTTTCTTGTCAAATTTAAATCATCAATATAGAATGAGTTGGGGAATATTTCCTATTCTCTTAATATCAGAAAGAACTTTACATGATTAAAATCATGCATTCCTGAAGGTTTGGCATGGCTCACTTATCAAGTCATGAGAGCCTACTGTTTAATTTATGTAAAGAGTTTAAACCATTGGTTTGTTTTCTTTATTATTACAATTTAGTCATTTTGATAGTATTTAACTCATGGACTTGTTTGGTGATCCTATTTTTGATATCTTAAACTATTTCCTGTATGGATATTTTATATTCTGCTTTTGACAATTTCAATATCTAGTGTCTCGAGTACCTAAATGTGCAGTTATTTGCTTCTTCTCTCACTTAAGACTTGTTTTCTTATACATCTGGTAAAAATTGATTGTGAATCTATATATGGTCTATCTTTCTCTGCATAATCCTGAGGGCCTTACCTGTGAATACTAACAACCATAAAGGAAATTCATTTGTTCGTGCCAGGATCTAGATTTTGTGGGAAAAAGATGATCCTTTAAGGATCCTGGCCAAAATGCTCCTTGGAGATTCTGCCCCTTCCCCCCACACACACACACTGAGAGTCCAACTCTAATTTCTTGATCCCTATAGTGGAGTCATTTTTTGCCCCCAGGACAACCTCAGCTTTAGAATGAATCTGCTGCTCACTCTTCCCCACTTAAGTTTCAGTTCAAGGATTTGTTTAACAGTAATTGGCAATATCTCTTCCCAAAGTCCAACAATGTTCTTTAAAAAAGACATTTAAGAGTCTGCTTTATCAAGCATCCTGCTGTTTTCTTGACAGGTCAGCTCTTCAAAGGATCCAGGCAGGCAAACCAATGGAAATGAAACTTTTATAGATTTTTTTTTAAAAAATTGCTGTGAATATAGACTTTAATCTCCAGAGGGCATTTATACTAATTGGACATCATAGATAGAAGTATTCAACTATATATATGTATGTAAATATATTTGAATATTACTACTTTTTGTAGTAAGATATATATTTGTGTAAAACATTTAGTTTTTATGTCACCAATTATTCTCAAATTTGTGTTTCCAGCTTAATCTCTCCAGTAAGCATGACATAAATTTTAATGGGCTTATCAACATTTTCATTTGGATGTCTAATAACTTGATTTTAATGTATTTTAATATCAGAAAAGAACAATAGGTTTCCCAGCTTCACATACATCTTCTGTTTTTTGTCATCTCGGTCAATGGTAAAAAAGCTTTGTCCTTGAAGCTTCTTTTTTCTGTAATCTCTCATTCTTATTCATAGGTTTAATCATTCATTTCATAGGCAAACTCCTTTATATCTATCTCCAAAATATATTTTCAGTTGTTCAATGACTCTCCATTTCTGGGGCTGAAAACTTAGTTTTAGCCATCTAGACCATAGCTATTGCCTGTAAATGAACTCAACTCCTTGGCTGGGTATTGAGGAAACCCATGTGATCATTTCTGAAAAGTGGGCTTCAAGATTTGAAGTCTTGTTTGCTTGCTGTTTATCTGGACATCTTGGGGTCTAACAGTGGCAGATGAGTTTTTGCAGTTTGATGGAAAGATATGGCATATTGCTTCAAAATAATAAAAAGGGTGGGGAAATTTCCCAGGAAGAGACTAAAGTGATCTGCCATTGATGAAGAAGCATCTGAAATTGAAGCAAGATGAAAAATGGGAATGAGAAGTTTTAGCTATTCCTTTAGGAATTTGTCCGCAATTGCACAGCTTGCCTTGTCTAGGTCCCGAACTTACTCATAGTCTCTCACTCTTCAAATGTGGCAAAGTTCGTCAAGCGCAGGATGGAAGAATGTACCCAGGACAGGTCCACTAAATGTCAACAATGATAAGTGATATTCAAATGGTGTATATCAAAGACATCATTTAGAGCACATTGAAAATAAATTCTAGAGAAAAATACACACAGCTTCTCTCTCTTGGGTGTGCCTGATCATGACAAGAGTATGATACTATTGAAGGTCATGGATGCCAAATGACAGAGAACATACAGACTAGCACAGTGGTCTAAAGCAGCAGTCCCCAGCCTTTTTGGCACCAGGGACCAGTTTCATGGAAGACAATTTTTCCACAGACCCCAGGGGAGAGGGATGGTTTGGGATGATTCAAGTACATTACATTTATTGTGCAGTCAAACCTCTCTGCCAATGATAATCTGTATTTGCAGCTGCTCCCCAGCACTAGCATCACTGCCTCAGCTGCACCTCAGATCATCAGGTGTTAGATTCCCATAAGGAGCGCACAACCTCAATACCTCACATGTACAGTTTACAGTAGAGTTTGCGCTCCAATGAGAATCTAATGCCTCGGCTGATGTGACAGGAGATGGAGCCTAGGTGGTGATGTGAGCGATAGGGAACAGCTGTAAATACAGATGAAGCTTCATTCTTGCTCACCCTCTGCTCACCTTCTCCTGTGCAGTCCCATTCCCGACAGGCCATGGACTGGTGCTGGTCTGCAGCCCAGGGGTTGAGGACCACAGAGTTAAAGGAAAGGGCAGTGGCTTTGTATCCTGGAGACCCTGGTGGAAATCTAGGCTCTGCCACTGATAAGCTGGGTTAGCTTGAGTGGATTATGCAACCTCTTTGGGCCTCAGCTATATCATCTGTAAAATAAAAAATAATAGTGATTTTTATATATAACTGACAACTTTGCTGTGATGAATAAATGAGAAAGCAAGTAAAAGCAACTTCCACTTTGTCATTATAGGCATCACATAAATGTGGATTATTTTTCCTCCTGTTCCTCTGAATGTAGTTGGTGGTGCACAATGTGTGTTCCTGTATAAATGTGTGTATACATGTGTACATGCATATGTCTGTATATGTATCTGAGGGCTGGTGTTTTGTTATATTTGGAAGGTGGAGAAATAGGACTATGTGTTACAGGAATGTAGTATTTTGTCTTTGTTGTTGTTTAGAAATGTAAACCGTATGAGTTCTATCTTGCAAACTTTATGCTTCCTGAACTTTGTGTGTTAATTTCTTCCAGGCTGTGTGCATAGTAATTAGAGTCCTAAAGGTTCTGAGCAGTTCTCTAATAGCAAAGAAGGACAAATGTCTTAGAGCTATGAGAAAATGCTGCTAAATTTAATACCTAGCAAGTCCCACCCTCTTCTTAACTTTCTAAGATTTATGGCACACATGACATTAGCTTGAAAAGTAGGAGAGTCTCTTCACATTGGCTCATCTCAAGGAGTTTGACCTTGACACTCAACTCCCCCTGATTAAATGTCTGCTCTGAATAATGAGCCTTCTAAGAACTGAGTCTCCTTAAGTATGGGACACTAATATCTTACCATTCTTTTCTTCTGGTGCAAACCACTCTGAATCTCAAGGTGACTTTTTCAGGGCACCATAACTCAGTGTTACTGAACAGTCACCGGAAAGGTGTAGATGCAAACCTGTTGCCTGGTGTCAGAGGACGAACAGGAAGAGCTGACAGTTCTCAGTGCTCCGGCAACAGCAGCTCTGCTGTCTCTGCCTCATTTCCCCTATGGACAAGAAACTCTTTTCTGGGTACACTCAACACCTAGGAGCTCCATGGCCCCAGAATCCCAGGATGATCTGGAAGAGACTATAGACTCATCCTATTCTAGTGGCCTTTAGAAACCTAAATAAAGCACCAAGAGCTGATTCAAACCTGAGAGAGAATAAAAAGATGTAAATGTGTGGAGGAAAAAGCTGTCTTCACCACCATACTTAATAAATAATTTCATTCCTACATTTAATAAGCATCTGCTATGTGGCCTGTGTTATGCTAAGAACTGAGATGACAGGGGTGAAATCAAACATGCCCTGTCCTCATGCAGTTACAGTCAAATGGCCGTGGGAGGGAGCTGCCTGCTTTGCAGCTTTTGACATTGACCAAACACAATTTGTATTTCACTAGGACTTAATTTCTAGTTCACTTTGACCAGGCTCAGCCAACCAACCACGCCTCCCTGAGACTTGCACCATTGCTGTGACCCTGAGAAACAGGCACAGTGGAGGTGACAGCTTTGAAAGCCCAGGCGTGGGGGGTTGTGGCCCTCAGTGGCAGCACACAGTCTCCAGGGCTGTGAGCTACGACATCCTCTGCTCAGCTGTGGTGGTGGCAGTGCCCTCCCAGGCTGGCTCTCGGGTGGTCACTGGCCATGTTCTTTGTTCCTGCCTTAGATCTAAGCCTGGTTCGCTAGCATTCTCTACAACTTTATGAGCTACCCAATACCCTTTCAGTAATTTGCTTGCAATTTAAACAAACTGTCGTCAGTTTCTGTTATTGCTCCCTATTGCTGTCATTTCTTGCTAGTAAGAATTCTATCTGATAGAAACATGATGTGTACATGTGTGTATGTATGTATACAACTCTTTATAAAATGTTAAATTATAAGAACCTTAAAATGATGCGGATCTACTCAAATATAAACTTCATAAAAGCAGAACTTTCTGTGTTGATTTCTCTGTTGTACCAGACATTCCATAAATATTTGTAGAGTAAATGAATGAATGAGTGAATGAACAGATTTTTGTTACTTGAATACCTGGATGCATACTGCTTGGGTTAACCTTTTCACCAATTGGTGAATTTGGACCCCCCCACAAATTTTTACATAAATTACTCATGTTTTGAATAACTTTGTAGCTGTCTACTTTTAAATCTCCCACAAATATGCAAATACTTGACATTACTAAGTCTGAGCTGCAGAGTCACACTGATAGCTCATAATGCCTGAGGGAAATGCTGATGTCCTTGCCTCTGCACACCCCAGTCTTCTAAAGAATAGTCTTCCTCTCTTTCTGGGGCAAATACAAACCTCAAGGCAAACCTTAAAGCCCGCTGCATTACTGAGATGGTGTGCTGTCGGTTTGACTGCGAGGGGAAAAAGGAACAGGTTTCTGCTAAATAATTTGTCATGCCCTTAATGTCGCCGTTTTGTTTCCTGTTCCTTACTCACATAATATGGAGGTGCGGGAACACACAGGGCTGTGCATAGATCCATTGTTTTGTTCTGCACACGTTACGCTGGGAAAGAGCGGTAAACAGAAGCCAAACTCTGGCTCTGCAGCCTGCTTGCCTCCAGCACGACAGCACCCATTGCCGGCTGTCTCCCGCCAAGCTCCCGCCTGCACAGCCAAGCAGCAGATGTTGAGTGAGCCTTGCCTACATCCCCACCAGTAAGAAGGCATCTATCAACCTGCTTCCCAGTCGGTTGGCATCAGTTAATGAGTGCTTTATGACACTTCTGAATAGTAACAGTAGAACAAGCTGGCAAGCCTGAACTTATAAGAATTATCCATAGTTTTCTTTAAAAAAAAAAAAAACTTGGCCTATTATTTCAGTTAATGTAAAAATTAATTATGTGACTGGAGATACTAGCTTTGGCAATCAAGCCCATTGCATGGACATAATGGCTGAGATCTGTCTTTCCTTCTGATTGTCTATTACTTCAGCTCTGGGAAATGCATTTTTATTTATTTTTTTCACCAAAATTGGAATACATTTGAGGAAGGGCTCTTCAATAGTGGAGAAACTCATTCTGCAGAAATAATTTTCTAAAGTCATTTATTTTGAAAAGGGTAATTTAAAATACACACATAGACACACACTCTGCCTTATTTATTTCACCCTGTAATTATATTTTTACATGATTGCTTGTGTATTTTCTCACTTTAAAATGGAAATTAAAGGTCTGATGACTTGGGTTGATTTAATTCACCCAGGGAGAAGAGAGGAACTCCCACCCCAGTTCTGCAATACGGAGTTTGTTACTGTGTCATTAATCTATAGAATTATGGGATGCTGGGATCACTTGATTTTTACCCAAGGTTTATTTTAGTTTTTAAATTACCCACTATGTAGTTATAAATCATCTAGGGGAAAAAAAATCATCCAAAGGTACTGCTCTGGCCAAGTCATGCACTTTCTTTCAGTGTGTTTTAACCAAATGTGAACAAAAATACAGAAATAAAGTTACTTAGGGCCAAAAGGAATTTGAGATATCATTGAGCTCAATGTTTTTTTAACAGACGGGGAAACTGAGACTCAAAAGGGAAGAGAATCCAAAGTCACTTAGTGAGCAGGAAAGCCCTGTTGGCTCCTGCTTTCTCTGCCTGGCCACCGGCTCTTCCCGGATTTACCGACTTTCAGTTCCATTGGTTACTTTTTATCATGATCTTTGTGAATAAAATGGAGGCTCACTGTGAGGAGATTGCTAGCTATGGGAGAGGAATGAATTCTCTAAGGTATTTTCAGAAATATGTGCAGATTCACCAGCAGGAACTGAGACTACATACCTACATACATTTGCGCAACCTTGAATTGCATGTACCGTTCACTTGGTGTGAAGTGGCAGCATATCGCCAGCAGAATCTTCACTTCAATGGGGGCTACACACATGTCCTACTCTTCTATCAGACAGGGATCCAAACATTATTTTAGATACATCTATTGGTTTCCGATATAAATGTGTATCCTTGCATTTCCCAATGTCCAGATTTTTCTCCCACAATTCCTCTTCCCAAACTCTGCCGGGATTTTATTCACCTTTAAGGCTAAAATGAATTGATGTCTTTTCAAGGGTGTTCTACCTAGTCCTTTCTTTATAAATATTCATATCCTACTTAGAAGTAGAGTTATAGAGCATCTATTTTCTTTTGTAGCCCTCAAAGCATCTAGCATTTGTTTATCAAACATTTGTTAGTACCAACTAACACAATTTCTCACACTGTGATAGTCACTTAATAAACATTCAATAATGTTGCATTAACGAATGAATAAATGAGTGGCATCTATCAATCAATCCAGGACCATTCACTGGAGAGCAAATGCTTCATCTTTGCCTTCTTTCTGGACTTTCCATGCCCTGGTTTCTGTATCATCTTAAGCAGCAGATTCGCCCTATGCCATGGAGTGTATACTACATCAAAATTGGTCTCTAGAATCCTTGGATTGCTCTATCTCCAACTGAACTGTACAGCCCAATTTATCTTATATTCAACTTCCTACATATTTTCAATATCTTTGATTTTCAATACTAGTTTTTCATTCCCCTATGTATGGCCTTTCCTCTCTCTTTAGACCTAATAATTAATCTTCCTTCTCCAAATCTGTGCAGAGCTTTTCCTGCTACTGCATTGTGCCTTTGACTTCTTTATTCCTACCAGACACCAAATATCTTCTCACATGCAACATGTGATTAAATTAGCCCAATTTCTTCCAAGAAAAACTATCACTCTTCCAACTTCACAGTGTTTGTCCGGCTCTTATACAACACAATAACATTTTTTCTAACCAAAGTCACTGACAACACTTTGTTCTAAAATCATGATTCCTTTCATACTTGAAACCATCATTCCTTTGGCCAATGCTGATTCCTCTTCTGCTGCAGGCCCTGCACTACCTTCCCAGACGTAGCAAGCTGAAGGGGAAACAGCTCCTGCCCAGCAGGCCCTCACAGTGTCAAGGGGATGGCGTGCATGTAAGGAGATCATCTGGACAGTTGGAAGAGCACTTGACCACGGAAACCACCAGGACCGTGAGAACGTGAAGCATGAAGCTGAGCACCAATTTCAAAGGGGCGTGGCATCAGGGAAGGCTTTGTCCGGCAGGTCACCCTGAATTAATTTTTTAAAAAGTGTTAATTAGTTGTAGAAGGTGTGGGAGGGTTAAATGTGCTTCATACATCTTTGTAACTTCTCAAAGCATCCAACACAAACGTCCAATAAAAACTCAATGATTGAATGATGAATCTATGTATGCTCTTAATCTTCCATTAATACCATCCTAGTTCAAATATGAGTTTATACCTCATATTTCTGTAATATTTCTGTAATGGTATTTCTGCAATATATCTGTAGTATTATGCACTATTTATGTAATACATATTTCTGTGATAGTCTCCCTGCCTTCAGTATCTCCTCCCATCCCTATCTAACATTCATTTTCTAGGTTAACATCTGATTAACCTCACCAAAGCAGTACTCTTTTTGTGCTAATCCCTGAGGTCTATTCAATAAGCTCCAAACTGTACAACCAAACATTCCGGGTCCCTATACTGAAACCCCAATCTATTTCTCTAAATATTACTTTTCTGCACAAACCATCTGCAGTAGTCAATTTAGTCTAGACCTTTTCCCTGAGATGCTTTGTTCAGATCTTCAAAGCGTACAAAGCTCCTTTAAAAAGTTTATAATAGCAGAACAATAGATCAGTAATAAGAAAGAACAGTGGGTTCCTAGGAAGTCTTTCGGGAATGCAAAGGCCAGGATATAACCAGAATGAGTGAGGGAGGACCAGAAATACCAGTGAAAGGTATTTTCTTTGTTTACTCAAATTTCATGGAAATCTTTTGGGTTTGCAAAGCTGATCGAGGACAAGTTTTTGCAAAATTTTCAGCACTTTTCATTTCTTAGTTTTCTCAAAATGCTACAAAAAGGCATTTTTCCTTTTTCATATTTGTAGCTCTCCTTCCTGCATCTGAAAGAGCAAAGGCAGCATGAAAACACAAACATAATAGAGGAATAATATGTTAACAATTTTCAACCATGCTAGTAACCACTGAAATTGAAAGCAGGGGCTTCAAGTGTTATCGGTGTTGATGATTCAGTCTGTGCTAATGTCTGCTTTCTGCTTTGCTCCTAACAACCTCTCCATTCTGCTTCCTGCTCCTTCACCTAGGTGACCACTGGCATCTGAAAAAGCCTTAATTTTTCTTTTGGTTGCAGCAACTGATTTGCATACGTGGAACTGTCGCCTTTATTAATCCCCTCCTTTTCTGTTGTTCTGTAATTGAATTATGGTGTGATCCGTAATCTGCCTCTTCATTCTCTGGCTTTCACTATGATATAACAATATGAAAATTGTTGGGTAGGAGTTGTTCATACATTTTGTAGATGAGCGAATTCAGTAAGGATTTACAATATCCACGCGCACATACACACACACACACACACACACACACACACACACACATGCATGCACAGAAAGCAAATTTCTTTCTAGAGAGAATTTTACAGCTGTCATGGAGTAGTGGGGTCCAGTATATGCCACGCCACAATATGTCTGTAGGAGACCAGAATGTGCCACCCCAAAATATGCCTTTTTGGCATAAGGATTATTTTGAGCTGATTAATTTGGGAAACAGCAGACATAAAAGAAGCTTTGAAAACAGAGTAGAAGTTATTCCTTTGTAAGAGAAATTTCTACCTATAAAGGAAACTTCCATTTATTAGGGTGTCTCCCTCTCTGTACCAAGAAGAGACAGATGATGACTCTAAGCTACTAGAAACTCTCATCACAGGAGAAGGCAGGGACAAATCCACATAACAAACCTTACCCTTGCTTGCTGTGCTTTTCCCAGACACCTCTTCATTCTGCCCCTCACCCCAACACTCTTCTTTCTTTGTTTCAATGAAACATGGCATTTAAACCTGAGCTCAAGTCACTTCTTTGAGATTTGCTCATTTTTCCCTGGATTTCTCCCTTGTGTACACAAGGTATACATGTTACTAGACTTTTTTATCTCGGGAATCTCTCTTTTGTTACAGGAGTTTGTTCCAAGTAAGGACTATGAAAGGTAGAGACAACATTATTTTTCCTCCCCTGCAGCAGACGATATAGCAGGCAGCAGCCCCCAAACACCCGCTCCCCTGGGATCCCACTGCATTCTGCACTCATAGCACTCAGATGCTGCGGATGCTCTTCTCCACTTTTCCCTCCTGCTCTTGACTTGCTGGGGCTCAGAAACCAGTACCCTGAAATATGGCATTTTGACACACTGCACTGAAGAACCTCAAGATCTCTCTGACCTTATCCCACCTCCCTCCATCTCTCTCGAAGAACAAGATGAAGTTGTCCTCTGAAGTTCACTTATGTGTCTAAAGTCTGACCCACCAAAGAGAACAATTGTATTTTTTTCCCTTCCCCTCCCTGTTATCTCGTTATCTATTGCAGACAAGAAGACCAAGAATGTAACCACATCTGAATAGACACTTCCATGAGATAATGTCTGTCTCTCAGATTCACTCAAATTCCAAGAAAAATATTTACAAATTAATCTCTGTTCCCCATCCATTGATCCATTTAATCTCCCTAGTAATCATTTTTTGTCCCACAACAGAATTCCTCTTCTCCCCTCTCCATAACCTGTTTGGCTAGGAACCAAGCCCCTCATTCTTTCTCTACCCTCAGGATGTATAAGCTTCTACACCCCAGTGGGGGATTGAGTCTTCATTCTGAAGGCTCCCACGTACACATAAATAATAAATTTGTTTGCCTTTTCTCCAATTAATCTGTCTTTTGTGAGTTGATCTTTCAGTGAATCTTCCAAGGGTGAAGGGGAAACTTTCCCACTGCTCCTACAACTATGAGCTCTGGAAGGGAGGGAATATAACTTTCAATTCTATATCTCCATCCCAACCTGCTTGTTGCATGTCACAAATGCTTAATAACTCTGAACTGATGGAATAATGGGCTGTTTTTTTGAATTGAGAACTAGACATGATTTTATACTTACAACTTTCTCTAAAGCAGAGATTCCAAGCTCTTGTTTTATAATAATCCTTTCTCCACATTCTTTAGGGCATCTATAAATTATTTTAAGATTGTTAACAGAAAAATCATGAAGTCTATAAATTTAGAAAGGAGAACTTTATTTCTTAAAACGAGTTGCAATCTGCAGGCTGTGAAGCGGAGCCTCTAGTCGAGACTGAAAGCAGGCGTTTTGAGGAATGAAGGGTGGAACAAGAATTTAGGCTAAATGGATTGACTAGATATATAGATTTAACAGGTTATAGGAGGAGCTATGAATATTCATGAAGGGGGATTATCCATGTGCATGGTAGGAAAACATGTATCATATATCCCATGTTCACCTTGGGGTGGAGACTTAACATTAAAATGAAGTAAGATTAGGCCTGATATGTCAAAAAGTGAAGCAGAGGGCACAAAGGCACTTTGTGCACAGCGTCCATAATTCAGCCAGCACATCAATGGTCGGTGGGCATTAATAAGGAAGGACTACATTGTGAAACTGGCCAGCTGTCATGTCAGAATGCAATAAAGGAAGCAGCATCTGGTCACAGTGTCAGATGGTTGGTTGAAGTCAGTGGAGAAGTGAGACTTCCAATCTTTGTTTTTCCAGGGCTGGTTTCTATTTAACTCTTAAGAAAGAAACCTAGTATCAGTTAGTAAGGAAGGGGGTATACTGAGGTGTGGCTGATCTCTTGTCCTATCATGGTTTGTAAACTTAATTTTTATGGAATCTTCTTGGCCACGGGGATCCATTCAGTTGGCTGGGAGAGCTTAAGATTTAATTTTTATTTCACAGGATATTTTGAGAAATTCTGAAATACAAGTCTTACATACTAGTAAAAAAAAAAAAAAGACCTAGGTTCCATTTAATTTTATGTAAACACAGGTGTGCTTTTGCAAAAATAAATTTCCAGAGAAAATGCCAGAAAAGAGTTCACATGCCCTTTCTTGTCCACAGTAGATTTTACTCTCATGTATATATACATACACACACCAAAACACACACACACACACACACACACACACACACACACCAGGTCACACACATACTCCTGTTCCCCATGATCAGATATACTGGCTTTCTGTATGTCTGGCTGAATCCAGGAGTGTAGGCATGGATCAAAGGAAAACTCACTTGACAGTAGATTCATTTCCTGGCCATAAGATAATAAACATATATTCAAGTTCTCTAGTAATTAGAAAAATGCAAATCTTAATAAAATGAGATGCCAGCTGGGCATGGTGGCTCACGCCTATAATCCCAGTACTTTGGGAAGCCAAGGTGGGAGGATCACTTGGGCCAGTAGTTTGAGATCAGCATGAGCAACAAAGCAAGACCTCTTCTCTACAAATAATAATAATAATAAATTAGCCAGGCTGGGCAGTGCACCTGCAGTCCTAGCTACTCAGGAGGCTGAGCTTAAGCCCAGCAATTTGAGGCTGCAGTGAGTTATCATCATGTCACTGTACTCTAGCCTGGGTGACAGAGTGAAACCCTGTCTAAAAAAAAAAAAAAAACACAAAAATATAAAAAAAAAAATGAGATGCCATTTTTACTTGTCAGACTGACACTTTATAAATCAAAACAAAACAAAACAAAACACCCAGAGCTGGTAAGAGTGAGAGATGCCGATGTAAAAGAGGCTGAAGCACAAAATATGATTTGAAGAGTTTACTTAAGCTAAGATGAGGACAACTATCCAGGAGACTCAGACCCAAGTAACCTTGGATATGAGCTCTGTTTGGCCTTTATTACAGGCAGATTTTTAAAGGCAAAAAAGGAGGACAAGGAGCAGGCTGATACAAAGTTTTTTCTATCATGAATTCTCATTGGTTTACAAAAATAACATTAATTAGTGATTGGCTATACATTGTTAAGCTATCAGTTGTGGGTTATAGTGCCTGGTGTGGCATTATGAGGTTAATTGATAGCTACTTGTGGCCATAGCAAGCAGTTTTAAGGCATGAATACATAGCTCAAAAGGAGGAAGGGAGGATGTGATTGCTGCCTCATTTTAATGCTTCTCTGGGCCTGGCAATTTGCAAGGGCTCACATTTCTCAGATAAAAGTTCTTTTCTTTCCTCAGAGGACATGAGTACTTTCAGGTATTGTTGGTGAGAATGCATTTTTGGAAGGCAATTTTTACCCACCCATGAACTACAAACAACTTCAAACAATCTTTCCCACAGAATGCATACAAATGCATAAAAATGTTTCTACAGGGGTATCCATTGCAGGATAGTTGGACTTAGCCAACATAACAGATAATACCAAATCTGCAAGTGCATCCATAAAGAACATTTAAATAATTCATAATGCATTCATGCAAAGGATACTATGCAACTAAAAAGAGAGCAAAAATGCCTTTATGCATTAATTTGTCCATATATATATTTAAGCAAAACTCATGACAGAACAATATGTGTAGAATGATGTCTCTCTCTCTGTCTCTCTGTGTGTACATGTGTGTATTGTGTGTATATGTGTGTGTATATATACACACACATACACACATATTTCTTCATATATATTTATGGAAAGGTAACACTGTTAGTTGTAGGTATTAGTATTGCAACTGCCTATAAGGGCCAAGGGAGAAGTTCCTATTTGCCCTCTGAAATTTCACTGAAAAATCAACTGAAAAAAGGCAGATTAGTTGGAGAAAAGGCATACAAATTTATTTAATGTGTACACAGGAGCCTTCAGAATGAAGACACAAAGATACAGGGGAAATTGTCCATTTTTATGCTTGAGCTCAACAAAGTATGGACAGCCACGTGGAAATATGATTGGACAGAGTATGCTTTAATGATAATAGACTGAGTGGGGAAACTGGCAAGTCCTATCTAGATTCTTCTTGGCCATTCTGAGCATGTATTCCTTTCTTCTGGGTATGGAACAGGACCCTCTCTGGAATGGAGGTCTTATGACCTACAGTCAAAGAAGGTAGGTCATATAATTTCCCTATGGCCAGGTTTTACACAGAAAGACAGAGGGAAATTTAGAGTAATATTTTTAGGTCTTATGGCTGGCTTTGGGGAAAAGGGGTATGGTTTCTTTGACCCACCTTGTGGAAGAGGGAGTCTAGTTTCTATGGCTAGCCTTGGAGGAGAACGAGTCTGGGAGACAGGAAGGCAGGAGAAGGTCAGAGAGAAACCTTTTCTTCTGAGGCTGATTCTGAGGCTTTCATTTTGGGGTATTGTTTTCTGAGTTCCAACACAATCTAAGTTTAAAGTGAAAAGAGGCAATACAGGCACTTTTCTGTATTTCTTTACAGGGTAAAAGCCTGTGGAAACATGCAGCAAAAATTTCTGGAGATTTCTTATACATATATGTTTATATTGCTTTCTGAATTGTAAAATAATCCCTTAATTGGTTAAAAGTCAAGAGTGCTTTAATTTAAATAAAAGCATTCAAATAATAATCTGCTCAGGACATTGGCAAATTATATTTACTCTTCTTAGTCCAAGTGTAGATTAAAGCTGTTCTCTGAAGTTCCCTTATCAACCTAAAGTCTGGACCCATTAAATAAAAACAAACAAACAAACAAACAAAAATCCAAAAAACCAAGGACCTCTGATCCCTTCCCTGAGTTTTCATTCACTGAATTCATACTGTAGGAAGAAAGGCTGAAGTCTGTTAACACACCAAGACAGATTTTGTCACAAAACATTGTCTGCTCTGCAAGCCTTTGTCCCAGGCCATTGTATGTTCTTCAAGCCCCTTGAATTCCCCAAAGATCATTTAATACTCCCCTAAAATCATCCACACCTCCCCATTTACCTTTCCCCCAAGAATAAGGGTATATAAGCCTTTGTACCTCCTTGGGTGGTGGGTTAATCACTCTGTGATATTTTCCCCCTGTGCATTTTAATAAATTTTTACGTCTTTTCTCTTACTAATCTGCCTTTTGTCAGTTGATTTTCAGCAAACCTTCAGAGGATGAAGGGAAAGTTTTCTGTTTACCCCTACAAAGGTTAATGAACTTGTCTTTTTATTCTCTAGGCATTTCTTTTAGAACCACCAACTTTAATTTCAGTCATCTGTGCGGTTACTAATTGAGAAGAATTTCACTTGTCCCAATTCTATTAGGCTGGGTTGATTCTCAAAATTGATGTTATCCTATAAGCCCTGTAAGCCCTAGAGTTTCTCCTGGTCTACAGAATCCCAAATACCAGGCATTACTGTGGTGGGGAAAACACCAATTAACGCAAATTCCACTAATTATGATCTCAACTAGCCAAAAGTATGTGCTAAAAAACAATTTAGAAGCAGACAAAAGATCATCTTAATAACAAACACATTCATTTCAGAAGTGGGCCCATGAAATCCCTGTGTATTTGTGAGTTTGCTGCAATCCAGGCCAGGGATCCTACTCATGAAGGTGGAGCTGTCACACAGTGTGAGCGCTGAAAACAACTCATGTTAGAGCTGGAAGACCTGGCTTGGAACCCAATCTCCTTACTTCTTCTCATGTTACAATGGCTAAATGACTTTGACTCCTTTAGTTAATGCTGCCACAAAGAGTTTGCAGAGCACTGAAGATGTTTGCTGAAAATTCCTTACACAAGCTATCCATTCACAAATGAACTCACAGAATTCATTCACAAACAGTTCTGAGTGCCTGGCACGTTCCTGAAGAAGTTTATTCCCGGATTACTATCTAGAAGGTAGGGAAGAGGGCAATGAGGAGGCACACAGGAGAATGGGCAACTGCAAATACGTGTGGCCTCCACTCTCTGATCATTAGGTAATAGCCATTATTATGGCTCTCTTAATATTATAGTAAATCTTTAGGAGACAAACAAGGATCTAATCGTAATGGCTACATTACATTTATCTGTAAAGTGGGGAAAGGGGCAGTGGAGCTTGAGTCAAACATTTTAACAAGAATTTCAAAGCAGAATTTTTTAAAATTTGTGATTGATACAAAGTCACTGTACATATTTATGGGGTACAGGTGATATGATGTTTTACTATGTGTATAAATTTTGTAATGATCAAATAAGGGTAATTAGCATATTTATAACCTTAAACATTTATCATTTCTTTGTGATGAGGACATTCAAAAACCTCTCTTCTAGCTGCTTTTTTTTTTAAATGTGATTTAGCTTAAAGTTTTAACTAAGAAATTTAGCTAAGCAAGGCCCTCATTCATACTCTCCAAGATGTTATCAGAATACTTTCTCTGATTTTGATTAAAAGACAATTGAAGAAAAATTGAAAAAAAAATGACGTGGGACCACTTTTCTTAAGTGAAAATTAAATCCAATCTCCATCCTACACAAAATACATGCTATGTTTGCAATATTCTTTTATCTATGGTAGGTTTATATAAAAAGTAAACAAGATATTTTACAATCCATATTTAGTGATGTGCTTATACAATTAGAGACTTTTATGAATCATCTTCATTATGCATTTAAACAGTTCATAAAAGTTATGAGTCCAATGTCTTTACCCCTTTCTGTTGTTGTAAACCTTTAACTGTAATGGCAGCGAGAGCAAAGAAACCAAAATGTGCATATTCAATCTAGAGGCTTCACACCAACCTCGGCTTTAGTTTTGCATGAATTAACAGAAATGAATTTGCAGCGTTTTATTTCTTGGTGTAATGGAGCTCAAGTATTTCATAAAGTGTAACCATACAGCAAATTCTGAGCTCATTTTAGAATAATTAGCACATTGATGTTACTTGTGTAGTTAAAAGGAAATGTTAAAATTTCTCCATTGTAAGCACTTTTTGAAGGCTCACTCTGTTCTCTGAAGTGAGCAATCTTTCACTCTGAAGAAAGCTGGAAGCTCCGTCTTCCCTGTATTTCATCTTCTTCCTCTTATACCTCAATTAAAATACTAGTGCTTATTCGGACGAGTCTTAATTACAGGCCCAGAGCAAGTGAAAGAGCCTCTGTAGATTAAGCTGGTAATTTTTTAAAATGATGTATTTACCTCAAGTTACTCCTGCTCAGTCCTTTGAATAATTAAGGCTCAGCTAAGGGAGACCTAAAATCCGTACCTTAAAATGTCTTCATTTAGCTTTCTCACCAAAATTTGACATTCTCACATCTCTTTCCCCAACTCCTTCCATCAAAGGAAAGCCACTTGCCTGGAAGACGGAAGGAATTGACAATTACTGAGTTTCTGCTCTAGGTCAGACATGCTACCGTGGGAGGCACGTTACACTCCCATTTCTTTGGGCATTTGCATCATTCCGTGAGGTCGAGGTAGTCATCCCTGTTTTGCAGCCGAGGGGAGCAAGCCTCGAGAATGTCAAGCGAGCTTCCCAAAGTCACACAATGCAAAGGGAAGATTTCATTCAAATTGGTCAAAGTCTGGACTCTGTTCCTTGCCACATTCTGTGCCAGCCCAAGGAGGCTGACAAGGCGACAGAGGCTATTTAGATGGTTCTTAACTTTCTCTGTAGGTAACGTCACCTTTTTGAAACCTAAAGGTAGTTTTTAAGCTATCTTCCAGGCCCCGCCCTCCAGCGGATTGATTGGCCCACCCAGCCCAGCGGCCCAAACCAAGACACTGACTCCACTGGAATTGTGACCGCAGGGATGGAGCAACACAAGAAGATGATTTCTACAACCCTATAATTTTGCCCCAATTAACAAACCTAGTTGCCTAATCCCTTGCCGGTTAAACTATCCTTAAAAACCCTGTCTCCCAAATTCTCAGGGAGGCAGATTTGAGAAACTTCTCCCCCTCCCCCTTAGCACTATGCAGAATAAAGACTCTTCTCGTGTAAAACCTGCTGACTCAGCATATTGGCTTCTTGGACAGTGGACAAATGAACCTGGTTGGGCGGCAACATTCTTACAGATCTACAGTAACCATGAGAACTAGACAAGAAAAGTAGATACTTTAATGAGATGCATGTAAATCCAGGATCTAGTGAGATACATGCTAAGACCAGAAATTTTGTTTTGTTCACAGATGTTAGCCAAGCACCTAGTCCCTGGCACAGAATAGGTGCTTAGCAAATACTTACTGAATGGGAGTTTGGGAACATCAAGGAGGGACATATCTCACAGATTTAGTGAGGGGAGTGGGGTGTGTGAAGGTTTCTGAAGAAAGTTCTAAAGAAAAACAAGAAAGAGAAGTAAGAGTTATTCTAGTGGTAAGGAATAGTATGTGCAAAGGCCAGCAAGAAATAAGAGAGTCTGGTCTGGGCATGTCCTTTTCTGGGAAAGAGAACATATCCACATTCTGCCAGTGTAGGCTGCAGAGCCCAAGCACAGAGGTTAGACAAAGAGGCAGAAAACTCAGGAAACAATGTTTTTTGCAAGGAGTGTGCAGGATGGGCAACTCTCTGGGTCAGATTGCTGGATCTTTGGTGCTGAGACAAGTCTGTTGAATTAAAGCAAGATTTTCAAAGAATATTCCAAGGATTACTTTCTTAAGTGAATTTAGAAAATGTTGTGGGTGATATTGTGATATAATAATAAATATATATTTGGTTTTCATCTCTGATTCCTTGCAAAGACTTCTAAAACTTTGGAATTCCCTGAGTAGTGGGGGTGAGAAGCACATCTTTGGTTATTTATGCTGGGAGGTAAGTTGGGGGCTGGCTGCCAGTGGAACCAACTACATGATTAGAGAGTTGGAACTTTCAACCCCACCCTCAACCTCTGAGGATAGGAAAGGGGCTGGAGATGAGTCAATCACCAAAGGCAATGATTTATTCCACAGTGCCTGTGTAATGAAACCTCCATAAAACCCCTAAGCAGCTGAGTTCAGAGTGCTTTTGAGTTGATGAACTCATTGAAGTGCTAGGAGGTGGTGCACCTGGGGAGGGCACGGAGGCTCCACGTACCACACCATACCTTGCCCCATGCATTTCTTCCAGCTGTTCCTGATTTGGATCCTTTATAAAATAAACTTGTAATAGTAAGTAAACTGTTTTTCTGAGTTCTGTGAGCTGTTGCAGTAAATTATAGAACCCAAGGAGGGGGTTATAGGAACCCCCAATTTATATCCAATCAGAAATATGGGAGACCCAGGACTTGCAACTGGCATCTGACGTGACAGTGGTCTTGGGGACTGAGCCCTTCACCTTTGGGGTCTAAAGCTGACTCTGGGTAGTTAGTGTCAGAATGGAATTGAATTGTTGAACACCCAGTTGATGCCTGAAGAGTTGAAGAATTGGTTGTTGGTGTGGAAATAACCCACACATTTGGTTTCGAAGTGTTTTGTGGGTAAAAACAGATCATAGTAGTACTGGGATAAGCAAAGTTTTTTTTTTTTTTATTTACTATAGGATAACATGTTTTATAAATTCATCCAGATGGAAACATTCCATGCATTGTTTTTAAGCTTATTGGACTACAAGACGTAACTTAGGAAACCAGTTTGGGAAACAGTGAAGGAAAGGCATTGTTCATGAAGAGCTATAAATTTCAAATCTTGCTCCATTCATTGTTCAATTCTGGAATTTTCTAGGTGGCTGTGGAGCAGTAAGTTCTAGATGCACACATGTGCAAGAATTATAGGTTTTTTCATTACCCCCTGCCATACTGGCTAAACCTCACCATCTTGGTTTGAGCTTTAGATTTTCATTCATCCACTCCTATTTGCTTCACATTCTTACTGGGAATGGATATTTTGCCAATCCTACCCTATATTACTGGAATCCCACCACTATACCTAATTCTAACAAAATGTCTTTCCAAATGACTGAAACGTGCTTCTGTATGCCCTTAGAATGTTCTTACTGTCAGAGATGCCCACCCCTAACTTCCAGGGAATATTGTTCTGTTAGTGCCTACTCTTGTTCTGGGTCTCCTGCAGAATTCAACCACCTTGTATATATCAAAAGTTTGTAAATCACACCTAAGTTTACTACCTACATTTGAATAATACCATTTGCAAAACTACTGACCCCTGACCTTGGAGGCTGGCCCTTTAATAAGGTCTGAAACCTCAGCTCTGGACTTCCTTGTCTGGGCATATTCTCCCCCGCCCTTACTTCCACCATGTTGTCATAAGCTATCACAATTTGAAACTAAAATTCCCAGAACAACTGAAGAGAGAAAACAGACACAAACAGCTCCGAACACATTTACCTTACAGTTCCTTACAAATTTATTGACTTTCATTTTTCTCCTTCCTGATCATTGCTAGGTGGTTAATGTCCTCAGGAGGTGGTGACAATCCATTGTTGTCTTCATATTCAAATTGCCTTTTCTTCAGATGAGTGTTCACTGTCCTCTGTCCTTCCATGGTTGCTGTCTTAAGTCACAGATGGTAATCTTCAGCTCTTGTCTTCCCAACTGAAAGCTCTTTGTACTCCTTATTCATCAGATATTTTTGAGTAGGTTTTAGATAAGCTTCAAAGCCAATTCTGGGCATCCGATACAATGGTCCTTAAAGGCTGTTGCTTTTTGCTAAATTCCTATTAAGTGTCTTACAGATATTGAGATTTTTACTAGAATATTGGTTTCTTTAGCCAAATTCACATTCACATACTTCCTCATTACTAAAAATCTCATTGTTGGTCAAGAATATTTGTATTTTTGTTTTGTTTTGTTTTGCTTTCAGTGTTGTCTAGGCCAAAAGCAATAACAACAGCTTGTAGAATATTGCAACTACAAATCAAAACCCCCATAATTTTTGGAATATTGTGATGGCTTTACAGTCAGAAAATCAATAATTTTCCTAAATTTAACCTATCAATCATCCATACATTCTTTCAAAATTTTGAAAAAAGTTATCAAAAGATATAATAGCAAAATGTTCACTAAAATATTAATATCCATACAGAACTGTGCAGAACTCTGATAAAAAGCTGACTTGTGGGTAGCTAATATTCAAGGCCTAAGAAGAGCCTGCCACTCTGCCTGTGAGTCTATAGAGAGAGCCAGCTGGTGCCAGGAAGGATGCCGAGTCCATTTACAATCAAGCCACAAGGAACCAGGGAGGAAAAGAGAAAGGTGATTCCAAGGAAGGCTGCACTCAACTTAATTCTTCCATGTGAAGGTACAAATCAAGAACCAGAGAGACTAGGTTGCTTCCTACTAATTAAAATATAGGGATTCCTCCCATAATTTTCTCCCCTCAATATCTAGGACCAATCTGATTAGCAATGCCTATTTTGGAATGGGATGTAAAAGCAGGAATAGAGCGAGTTTATGCACAGGTGCTAGCCAGCAATTACTAAATATCTCAATAGAAAAAAAAACTATGGATACTAATAAAGTACATGGCTATTTTGGCAGATATTACATTGATGGTTTGAGTTATCAAGTGTCATTATAATTAGTTTTAGTATCAAAGAAAATTGACCTGTGGGAAAGAGAAGGTCTGTTCATGACCTTAAACAAAGCAAGCTCTGGTTTGGTCTTGGCTTGAATAGAAAATTTTAGGGGAGATAGGAGAGATGCTCACAGAGACTTTGGGCTGCCAAGGCAACCTCTGGTCTCTGTTGGCCACATGGAGAGGCCAAAGCTGGGGTTCATCTCAAAAGGGCAGAGCTTTGGAGTATATATGTGGCTACCTCAGATGCTGTTGTCTCAGCCTGGGCTATTGATCATCAAATCAAAATCCTATTGCAGCAGGAAAATTTGACATTGAAAGAGAATGTTTAAGATATTAATGATGTATTTAAGCTGAACTAATAGCAAGGTATAAGAAGAGTTGACAAATAGAAAAAAAAATTTGGACAGGGGGTGGTCACAACCTCTCTCTGGCCCTCTACATATATAAGATTGAGACATGCCAAAGACAGAGACAGCACAAGGCTAAAGAAGGCTTTGTCCTCCTTTCCAGTTTAGGGAAGAATCACATGGCATAAACATAGGTCACTGCTCACCACGAGGTCTCTGAAGACACGGTCTAGGAAACGTCTGCGGGGGTAGGACGGCGCTAAGTTGTTCTCAGGCCTCTGTTAGTCTTAGGAAAATCCTTTGGCAGAACAAAAACCACATGATAGGAGACTTCTCTCAACTCACTTTAGGAGGACGGGTCATCCCAACAATTCACCTAGGATGCCAGGCCTCCTTGTGGGGTAAGACACTAAATAGAAAGTATTCAACTTTCTTATTCCATTTAGTCTCTCAATTCTAATTTCTTTATGGAAGCATGTAAGAATCTGTCACTGGTTTTTGTTTGTAACAGCAGTGTGGATTTAAGGAATGTAAACTAGAATCCGGAAACATATTGCTAGGGATAAAATACTTTCCTGACTGAGGATTTGATATTCTTATAATTTTTTAATTTGATTCAGTAGAAGTTTTTTTTTTTTTTTTTTCATACAGAGTCTCACTCTGTCGCCCCAGGTAGAGTGCAGTGGCTTCATCATAGCTCACTGCAACCTCAAATTCCTGGGTTCATGCGGTCCTCCTGCCTCAGCCCCCAGAGTAGCTGGAACTAAAGGCAAGTGCCACCATGCCTAGCTAATTTTTTCTATTTCTGGTAGAGACAGGGTCTCACTCTTGCTCAGGCTGGTCTCAAACTTCTGAGCTCAAGTGATCCTCTCACCTTGGCCTCCCGGAGTGCTGGGATACAGGCATGAGCCTCTGTGTCTGGCCTGATACGAAAGAATTTAAGCAGAGTGGGACATTGTATGGTAAGGCCATAAGTCCACTTTGGCAGGGAATGACCCAGACTCCATTCAACCAAGCAGCAATCTACAGAGGGAATACTTAAGCTCTATGAACTTTGAAACTATAAATTCTATTATTTCAATTTTAATTGAGATATATTTACATGCCATACAATTTGTCTTCCTAAAGTGTATAATTCAGTGGTTTTTAGTACACTCACAAAGCTGTATAACCATCACCCCTATGTAATTCCAGAACATTTTCATACCCTAGAAAGAAATCTCATACCCACTAGCAGTCATCCCCATTGTCCCTGACACCCAGAAATCTGCCTTCTATGTCTATGGACTCGCCGTCTCTGGACATTTTGCATAAACAGAGTCATACAGTATATGGTGTTTTATGTCTGCTTTCTTTTACTTAGCCTGGTATTTTCAAGGTTCACCCATTGTATTAGTTTGCTTGGGCTCCCATACCAGAGACTGGGTGGCGTAAACAACAGACATATGTTGTCTTACCGCTCTGGAGGCTGGAAGTCCAAGATCAAGGAGTCAGCAGTGCTGATTCTCCTGAGGCCTCTCTCCTTGGCTCTTTTCCTGGCATCCTCACATGGTCCTCCTGCTGTGTGTCTAACCCCTCTTCCTACAGACCAGTCATACTGGATTAGGGCCACCCACACAGCCTCATCTTAGCTTAATGGCCTCTTTAAGTGCTCTATCTCCAAGTCACGTCACATTGTGGGGTACTGGGGTTAGGACTTTAGCATATGAATACTGGGGGACACAATTCAGCCCATGACATTCTACCCTCTGTCATCATCCAAATTCATTGTCATCTCATGTGAGAAATACATTTACTTCATCTCAATAGCCTAAGTCCAAAATCCCACATAAATATCATCTAAATAGATATGCCTGAGACTTGTGAGATGAGTCATCCTGAGGCAGAATTGTTCTCTAGTTGTGAGTCTGTGAAGCCAGATGAGTTATATGCTTCCCAAATACCATGGTGGTGTATTAGTTTGCTAGGGCTGTCATAACAAAATACCACACATTGGGTGACTTCAATAACAGAATTTAATTTGTCACAGTTCTAGAGGTTAGAAGTCCAAACTCAAAGTGTCGACAGGTTTGGTTTCTTCTGAGGCCTCTTGTCTTGACGTGCAGACGGCCACCTTCCCTCTGGGTCCTCGCGTGGTCTTTCCTCTGTGCCAGCACATCCCTCCTCTACCTGTGTATCCAAACTTCCTGTTTTTATCAGGACACTGGTTAGATTGGATTAGGGCCCACACTAACTGCCTCCTGTTAATTTAATTACCTCTTTAAAGGCCCTATGCAGTCACATTCTGAGATACTGGGTGCTAGGGCTTTAACATATGAATTTGGGGGAAACACAATTTATTTCACAATGTAGGGATAGAGATACGATAGACATTCACATTGCAAAAGGGCCAAACTGGAAAAAGTAAAGGGGTGAAGGGTTACAAGCAAGTCTGAAATCTAGCAAGGCGAATTCCAAGAGATTTTAAAGCTTGAAAATAATTCTCTTTGACTCCATGCTCTGTCCTCAGGGCCCACTGAAGTGGCAACCCTGCCTTTTGGGCCCACTAGCGTGGTGGTACCACCCCAAGACCATTGGACCTGGGTCGTCTGGGCCCATTGACAGTGGTAGCCCTGACGACCTCTGAACCACCTTCAGGGTCATTCTTTTCCCTTTTCATGAAAGATAACATATGTTCACAGCCAGATATCTGTATTGGCCCATTCTAAGAAATCCTGGAAGTCCGACAGGCTGCCTTCATTCCATTCCATCTCTGTCCCCTTCCATCAAGCTGGCAGTGCTTCTCCTGGTATGAAGGTCACGGTTTTCACCGAGGTGGCTGATTGAATCCAAAGTCACAGGCCTGTAATGTCTTTAACAAATTGTTGTCCAGCCAGATCCTTGAAGTTGTCTTCAGGACACAGTTTCTCATTTTATGCAATATAGATAGACTTAGCATTTTTCAAATCTTCAAGTTCTGGTATTTTTTAAATTGAGAATTCTTAAATTTATCTCTCCTCTCACATTTTACCATAATCAACAAGGAGAAATCAAGCCACACTTTCAACACTTTGCTTAGAAGTCTCCTCAGAGAATTAGCCAAGTTCATCACTTACAAGATCTACTTTCCACAAAACACCAGAATATAATTCAGTTAAATTAATTTCCACTTTGTAACAAGAACCTCCTTTCCTCCAATTTCCAATAGCATGTTCCTCGTCTCCATCTGGGACCTCACCAGCAGCACCTCTAGCATCCATATTTCTATCGACATCTTGTTAATGATCATACATGTATATTTGAAAGGTAATAGTTCTCTACAGATCTCTAATTTTCTTTCTGAGGCTTTACCAGAATCCCATTTAATACCCATGCTTCTACCAATAGTCTTTTCTAGGCAATTTAGGCTTTTTATAACATGCATCTCAAAATTTTCCAGCCTATACCCAGTACCCAGTTTCAAAGCCACTTCGACATTTTTAGTTCTTTGTTACAGCAGCACCCACTTCTTGGCACTAAAATTGGTTTCAGTTTGCAAGGTTACCATGACAAAGTACGCCCAATTCAGGCCATAACACTTATGTTGTAATATGTATCAGGAATTCATTCTTTTCTTTTTCTTTTCTGTGTATTTCTTTTTGTTTCCCTCTTCAATCTTCATGTAACAATTCCTGTCCCATTTAAGTCCATGTCAACTGCTATGCTGCCCTGTCCACCCCACGCCCATTGCCATCACCTTCTGACTTTAGACATTCCCTGTCATAAAAAAAGTCTTTGGCACCTCTGTCATGGTCTCTAGCTCTACCACAGTTACTGCCAGAATTCTGGGAACATCAACACACTCAAGAGCTCCCAGCCAACACCGCTGCCTCACATGGCCTTGACTTTCTCAGAGCCAAGGACTTAGTAGTCTTCTCTACCCTGACACCTCAGCCAGCCACTCCCGTTGAGGGCCACTCCTCCATTGCTACCATAAGAAACTGTTCATTTTTGTCATCACTGATTCAAACACCTCATATGACTACCACCTTCTATCCCTCCAATGCTCTTTGGGATATCTCTCTGTTTGGATGTCACATAGATACTTCCAAGTAAAAATGACTGAAACTGAGAAGAGTCAGAAGCACACCCACAGATTTAAACTCTTTAATAGCCTTTGCTATTTTGGCATTAGATGGGCTGTGAGGTTCCAGGCTCTGGGACACGAGGATCAGAAATTCTCCCTGGATGGGGCTAACTTATCAACCCACGAGACGGTCACATCCCTCAGGAGGCAGCCATGGTTGGGATCACTGTGGGCTGCCATCTCTACGTGTCCTGGGGAGCGGTACCTGCTGCGGTTGTTGCAAGCTTTCTTTCTTACCAGCTCCAGGATGTTGCCCTTCAGTTACTTGAGAATGGCAGCCAGGAAAACCCCTATGGGAGCTCAAGTGCCAGTGGTAGTGACCCTTCCACAGGAGACAGACCACGTGGCTTATGCGCAACTGCAGTTCAGCTCTTGTGAAGTGGGAGCAGGCTTAATTTCTACTCCTATAGGAGCTCCAGTGGCTCCTTCTCCCTAACAAAATCTTTGCTGGGCTTTGTTGCAATTGTCTCACTTTGATTTTTCAGCTGCCCTGGCTTCTCAAGATGACAGTTGTCAGTCTCACTATTGTATCTCCATGTTCCAGCCTCTCATTGGTCATGGAATAGCCTTTGTGACACCTAGAATTTGGTGTCCACTTGACCCTGATCAGGCCTGGGGATAGAAATATTTGTGTTAGGAACCTGGTCACCCTAACAACTGGATCCTCTTTTTGAGAGAACACTAGCTTTCTATTCGCCATTAACATTGTAGGAAAAAGGAGTGGATGCTTCAGTGGAAAAGTTTGTCTTGGCTAGAGAACACAAAACCAGGTTGCCTGATCCTAGCCTTGTCTTTGAGCTCGTTTAGACCCCAGTTGTAAATCACAGGTCACTGATAGACACACACAATGTTTTATCCAGCAGAGGTTCAATTGTCCACCCTCCGTGCATTGTAAGAAAACCAATTTTCCCCATGTTTTCATAGTCATTTCAGTATTTCTGATAAATATTCATGTGTCTGTTCTTTAGAGTCTCTTTTGAACTTGTTATAATATCTGCCAATTCCCTCAGAAGTTAAGTAAAATCTCTTAACATGTTCACATCTGTATTAGTGTCATGATTTTACTCTTTTACCAAAGTTACTTTTAAACATTTTTGGGTTCACATCAATATGCCCAGTTGATTTGTTTACCAGTGCCAGGTAAATATTGGACAAAAAAGTGTACCACATGCAACGTTAATTTCGGGTATCTCTTTCCTTGACTCTCATAGGTGATTCTAAAGCACCAAGAGAACTTTGTTGATTCTTTTTTTTCTAATTTCAACTTTCCTCTCTACTACTTTCTTTTCAAATGTTTATTTCTTTTTATGGAGAAGAAGTTTGTATAACATAAATTCATCATTTTTGGCCGGGCATGGTGGCTCACACCTGTAATCCTAGCACTCTGGGAGGCCAAGGTGGGTGGATTGCTAGAGGTCAGGAGTTGGAGACCAGCCTCAGCAAGAGCGAGACCCCGTCTCTACTAAAAAATACAGAAAGAAATTATCTGACCAACTAAAATATATATACAGAAAAAGATTAGCCAGGCATGGTGGCACATGCCTGTAGTCCCAGCTACTGGGGAGGCTGAGGCAGTAGAATCGCTTAAGCCCAGGAGTTTGAGGTTGCTGTGAGCTAGGCTGACGCCACGGCACTCACTCTAGCCTGGGCAACACAGCGAGACTCTGTCTCAAAAAAAAAAAAAATTCATCATTTTAAACATCTTAATATGTGCCATTTAGTGGGTTTTAGAATATTCAAAATGTTATACAACCCTCACCAGTATCAAAGTTCAAAACTTTTTTACTCCAAAAAGGAAACCCTTACCTATAAAACAATCACTCATCATTCTTCTGACCCCAAAGATAAGCTCTTTATCTCCATAGACACACCTATTCCAGTTCATTCGCAAGTGAAATCATACATTATGTGGCCTTTTGTGTAGGTCTTCTTTCAGTCAGCATAATTTTTACAAGGTCCATTCATAGTGTAGCATGTATCAGTACTTTATTCATTTTTATGACTAAATAACATTCATTGTGTGGATATACCACATTTTATTTATACACTCATCATTCGATAGACATTAGAGCACTTCTACTTTTTAACTATTGTGGAAAATGCTGCTATAAATATGCCCTCTTAAATTTGAGTACCTATTTTCAACACTTTTTGGTATGTACCTAGGAGTGGAATTGCTGGGTCATTTTAAAACTGTCTACCTTTTGAGTAACTGCCAAACTGTTTTGCACAGTGTCTGCACAATTTTATATTTCTACCAGCAAGGAACAAGTGTTCTCACTTATTCACATCCTTGACACCATGAATTGTTTCCCATTGTTTTCACTCTGGCCAATCTAGTAGGTGTGAAATGGCATTTTATTGTGGTTTCTATTTGCATTTCCCTAATGACTAGGGATATTGAACATTATTTAATATGTTTGTTGGACATTAATACCTCTATTTGGAAAATTGTCTATCCCAGTCTTTTGGCTACTTATTATTTATTTATTTATTCATTCATTTATTTATTATTTTACAATATTACAGGTTTCAAATGTTTTTGATTACATGGATTGCTTTTGTTACACTTGAGTCAGTGTTTTACGTATGTCCATCACTCAGATAGTGTTCACTGTACTGGTTAGGTAGGTTTTCACCCATCCCCTCCTCCCTCATCCCCACTGGCTGATTTCCACTGAGTTTTATTCCTCTCTGTGCACATGTATGCACATCGCTTAGTTCTCAGTTAATAGCAAGTACATGTGGTGTTTGTTTTTTCATTCTTTAGATACTTCACTTAGGATAGTGGTCTCCACTTCCATCCAAATTGTTGCAAAAGGCCTTAATTCATCTGTCTTTGTGGCTGAGGAGTATTCCATAGTATACATATACCACATTTTGTTAATCCATTCATGAATTGATGAGCATTTGGGTTGATTCTACATCTTGGCAATTGTGAATTGTGCTACAACAGACATTTGAGTGTAGCTATCTTTTTGATGAAATGACTTCTTTTCCTTTGAGTAAATACGCAGTAGTGGGATTGCTGGATCAAATGTTAGGTCTACTTTTACTTCTCTGAGGAATCACCATACTGTTTTCCATAGAGGTTGTGCTAATTTGCAGTCCCACCAACAGTGAACAAGCATTCCTTTCTTTCTGCAACCACACCAACATCTGTCGTTTTTGCACTTTTTAATAAAAAGCCATTATAACAGGGGTAAGGTGATATCTCATTGTGGTTTTAATTTCCATTTCCCTGATGATTAGTGACATTGAGAATTTTTTGTAGGTTTATTGGTCATTTGTTTATCTTCTTTTGCAAAGCTTCTGTTCATGACTTTTACCCACTTTTTAATACAGTTGTTTGTTTTTTTACTTGCTGATTTGCTTGAGTTCTTTGTAGATTCTGGATATTAGCCCTTTATTGGATGTATTGCTTGTGAATATTTTCTCCCATTCTGTAAGCTATTTGCTGTGTTGATTATTTTCTTAGATGTGCAGAAGCTTTTCAATTTAATCAAGTCCCATTTATTTATTTTTGTTTTTGCTGTGATTGCCATTGAGGTCTTCTCTATAAATTCTTTCCTTAGACCAATTTCTAGAAGAGTTTTTCCAACATTTTTTCTAGAGTTCTTATGGTCTCATGCCTTACATTTAAATCTTTTATCCATCCTGAATTAATTTTTATGAATAGTGAGAGATATGGATCCTGTTTCATTCTTCTGCATGTGGCTATCCAATTTTCCTAGCACCATTTATTGAATAAGGCTTCTTTTTCCCAGCATATATTCTTGTCTGCTTTGTCAAAGATCAGTTGGCTATATGTAGATAGCTTTACATCTGGGTTTTCAGTTCTGTTCCATTGGTCTACTTCTCTATTTTTGTGCCAGTACCATGCTATTTTGGTTACGATAGCCTTGTATTGTTTGAAGTCTGGTAATATAATGCCTCCAGATTTGTTCTTTTTGGTTAAGATTGCTTATGCTATTTGGGGTCTTTTTTGGTTCCGAAGGAAGCATAAAATTATTATTTTTAGATCTCTGAAATATGACGTTGGCATTTTAATGGGGATTGCATTGAATCTGTAAATCACTTTGGGTAGTATGGACATTTTAACAATGTTGATTCTACTGATCTGTGAGCATGATATGTTTTCCACTCATTTGTATCATCGGCAATTTCTTTCCTCAGTGTTTTGTAGTTGTCTTTGTAGAGATCTCTTACCTCCTTGGTTAAGTATATTACTGGGTATTTTATTTTCTTTGTGGCTATTGTGAATGGTATTGAGTCTTTGATTTGATTCTTGGCTTGACTATTATTGGTGCATAGGAATGCTACTGATTTGTGTACATTGATTTTGTAATCTAAGCCTTTGCTGAATTTATTTATCAATCCCGGGAGTCTCTCAGAGGAGAGGGTTTTCTCTTTAGGGTTTCTCTTTAGGGTTTTCTAGATATAAGATCATACCGTTTCAACAAGTGACAGTTTGATCTCCTCATTCCCAATGTGGATACCTTTCATTTCTTTCTCTTGCCTGATTGATCTGGCTAGAATTTCCAGCATTTTGTTGAATAAAAGTGGTGACAGTGGGTATCCTTGTATGTTTCCAGTTCTTAGTGGGAGTGTTTTCCACTTTTCCCCATTCATTATGATGTTGGTTGTGAGTTTGTCATATATGGATTTTATAATTTTGAGATATGTTCCTTCTATGCCTAGATTGTTGAGGCTTTTTATCATGAATGGGTGCTAAATTTTCTCAAACGCTTTTTCTGCATCTGTTGAGATCATTATATGGTCTTTTCTTTTCTTCTTGTTTTTTTTTTTTTGGCTTCTGTTTATGTGGTGAATCACATTTATTGATTTTTGTATGTTGAACCATCCTTGCATCAGTGGGATGAAGCCCACTTTGTCCTGGTGAATTATTATTTTTTTGATGTGCCTTTGAATTCAGTTTTCTAGTATTTTATTGAGGATTTTTGCATCTATATTCATATGGGATATTGGTCTGTAGTTTTCTTTTTTTGTTGTGTCCTTTCCTGACTTTGGCATCAAGGTGATACTAGCTTTGTAGAATGAGTTGGGGAGGAATTCCCTCTTTCTCAAGGTTATGGATTAATTTCTACAGTTTGGGTACCAGCTCTTCTTTGTAGGTCTGGTGAAATTTGGCTGTGAATCCATCTGGTCCAGGGCTTATTTTTCTTGGGAGATTTTTTATTACTGGTCCAATCTCATTGCTCATTACTGGTCTGTTCAGGAGTTCTGTTTCTTCCTGATTAAGTCTTGGCAGGTTGTGTGTTTTCAGGAATTTGTCAACTTTCTTTACATTTTCGAGTTTATGTGCAGAGATTTTCATAGTATTCACAGACGATATTTTGTATTTCTGTGATATCCATTATAATGTTACCTTTTTCATTTCTGATTGAGCTTATTTGTGTCCTTTCTCTTCTATTCCTGGTTAATCTAGCAAGAAGTCTATCCATTTTGTTTATCTTTTCAAAGATGTTAGCTATAAGATTTTCATAAATATCGATTATTATTTTGAGAAAGTTAATTTCTATTCACAGTTTTCTGAGTTTTTTTTTCATGAAAGAGCAGTGGGTTTTGTTAAATGAATTTTTTTCTCCATCAATTAAATGATCACATGGGATTTTTCTTCATTCTATTAATTTTGTATAAATCTTTTTCATATGTGGCTAGATAGATTCAATTTTCTAATACCTTGGTAAGCACTTTTCTGTCTAGTTTTCATAAAGACCTTTGGTCTGTAGTTTTCTTTTTTTGTGATGCTTTTGTTTGGCTTTGATATCAGGATTATGCTGACCATATTAGAATGAGTTAGGAAGTTGTTCCCCCTATTCTATGTTTCAGAGAATTAGTTACTTCTTTAAATGTTTGATAGAATGACCCTGGGACTTCCTTTATTGAAAGGTTTGTGATTACTGATTCAATCTCTTGGAGCTTATTTTTGTATATGGTGTAAGGTAGAGATTCAACTTCAATCTTTTGCATATAGATATCCAGTTGTCCCTGAACCAATTATTGAAGATACAGTTCTTTTTGTATTTAGTTTTCTTTGCAGTCTTACTAACTATTGATTATAAGGATTTATTTATGGACCTTCAGTTCTATGACAGTTGTCTATGTGTCCTTTTTATACCAAGTACTGCACAAAATTGACTACTGTAGTATTTAGTAAATTTTGGAATATGGAAGAATGAGAACTTCAACTTTGTTCTTCCTTTTCAAGATGATTTTGACTATTTTGGGTTCTTCGAATTTTCATATGAATTTTAGGTTCAGCTTATAAATTTTTGCAAAAAAAAAGTAATAAGTAAAAATAGTTGATGTTGATAAGGTTTTTGATGAATCAAGAATAACATAGAGAATAATACCATCTCAACAATATTAAGTCTTTCATTCCATCAACATCAGATTTCTTTCCCTAGTTTAGAATATATTTCCTTACTTTTACAATGTTTCTCCTTGTTAGTGCACAAGACTTGTAAGTTTTTATTTTTTTCTAAGAATTGTATTCTTTTTGTTGCTACTATAAATGCAATTATTTCCTTAATTTTTCTAATGATTCATTGTAGAAATTGAGTTTTTATGTAGATATTGTATCCTGCCACCTGGATCAATTAATTTATTAGCTATATTAGGTTTTTTGTGGATTATTTTGGATTTTCTTTATAAAAAAGCATGTGTAGTTCAAATAGAGATCATTTCAAATCTTCCTTTCAATCTGGGTGACTTTTAATGTCTTTTTCTTGCCTAATTGCCATGGCCTGAACATATACTGCAATATTAAAAAGAAATGACAGGGTCAGACATCCTTGTCTTTTTCCTGATTTTGGGAAGGAAATCATTCTTCAAGAACAAGTCTCACATTTACTGTGGGTTTTTCATAAATGCCCTTTAACATGTCAAGAAAGTTTCCTTCTATTCCTATTTTTGAATCTGAAGTATTTTGTATACAACATACTGTGGACCGTGGTTTTGTTTTTGTTTTAATATTCTGCCAATCTCTGCCTTTTTGTTAGGTGTTTGATACATTTTTTATTTAATGTCATTACTGATAAGTTCTCCTTTATATCTGCCACTTAGCTATTCATTACATCATTTTTCTTTCTCTATTTCTTTATTACTGCCTTTTTTCTCTGTGGTGTTTTAATATCTTTATCATTTCTTTTACTATTCATTGTTAAGTTATTTTCTCAGGGGTTTCCCTAGGGATTACAATTAATGTGTTAATTTGTAACAATTTAGTTCAGATTAACACTGACAACTTTAATACTATACAAAGAACTTTGCTTTTATATAGCTCCATTTCCTTTCCTCTTATGTATGCTATAACTGTCACACAACTTATGTCTTTGTCCATCATATACCTATATACAATGTATAATTGTTGTTTTATAACATTTTTTAAAAAATCAGATATGAGGAAAAAATGGCTTGCAAACATAAAATATATTGATACTGCTTTTATATTTACCTATGTACTTACCTATATTGGTGTTATTTATTTTGTCGTATGAATTCAAGTTACTGGTCAGTGTTCTTTTATTTCATCTTGAAGGGACTCCCTTTAATGTTTCTTTTAGAACCTATTTTCTAGCAACAATTTATCTCAGACTTTGTTTATCTGAGAATGTGTTAATTTTTCTTTAATTTGTTGAAGGATACTTTTGCTGAATTATAGAATTATTGATCGATAATTTTTTTTTTTAGCTCTTTGAACATGTTCTACTCTCTTCTCGCCTCTATGGTTTCTGAGAAGAAATCTCTTAGTATTATTGATGATGCCTTATATGTGATGAATTGCTTTTAAGGTTTTCTCTTTGAATTTATCCTTATTATAAATTGTTGAGCTTCTTGGATGTGTAGATTAATGTTTGGAAAATTTTTGGTCACTAGTTTTTTCAAATATCCTTTCTATCCCTTTCTCTCTTTCCTTTCCATCTGGAACTCTCATTGTGCCTATGTTTGTATATTTGATGGTGTACTATACCTCTCTCAGCTCTGGTCATATTTATTAATTTATTTTTCTTGATGTTTCTCATACTGGGCAGTCTTAATTGATCTATCTTCATATTTGGTTATTTGTTCATCTGTTAGGTCTCATCTGTGTGTGTTGAGCTCCTCTGGGGAAATTTCTATTTCAGTTATTGTACATTATAGAATTTCTATTTGTTTTCTTTTAAAATTATTTCTGTCATATTATTGATATTTGTTATTTGGTGTGACATTGTTCTCATATTTTCCTTGAGCTCATTAAATTTTTTTTTATTAGTGATTTGAACATATTTGAAACAGCTGATTTAAAGTCTTCTAATAAGTCTAATGTATGGATGTCTTTAGGAACACTTTCTACTGATTGATTTTTTTTTCCTTTGCATAGGCCATACTTGTTAATTTGCATGTTTCATAATTTTTGTTGCAAACTAGACATTTAAAACAATGTAATAATCATATGGCAACTCTGAAAGTCAGATTCCATTCCTCCACAGAGTTTGATGTTGTTATTATTTGCTTATTAAAGAATTCTGTAAAGTTTGTATTTACTTTGAACTCTCTGCCCAGTTATTTTATTGGTCAGCTAATGACAAGACAAAGATTTTCTTTTCTTTTCTAAATTTTCAATTATTATGTGTATATAATAGTTGTATATATTTATAGAGTACATGTGATATTTTGATACAGGCATTCAATGTGTATTAATCAAATCAGGGTAATTGGCGTATCCATCACTTCAAGCATTTATCATTTTTTTGTGTGTTAGGAACATTCTAATTCTACTCTTTTATTTATTTTAAGATATGCCATAACTTATTATTGATCATAGTCACTTTATTGTGCTATCAAATATTGTTCATTCTAACTATCTAACTATAATTGTGTACCCATTAACCATCCCCAGTTTGTCCCTGCCCCCTACTAACCTTCCTGGCATTTGGCATTAATGGTTGCTCAAGCTGCCATAACAAAATACCAAAGACTGGATAATGTAAACAATACATATTTATTTTCTCACAGTTCTGGAGACTAGAGGTCCAAGATCAAATTACCATCAGGGATGGTTTCCGGTGAGGCCTCTCTTCCTGGCTGCTGGACGGCTGCATTTTTGCTACATCCTTGCATAGCTCTTCCTTTGTGTACCCATGGAAAGACAGAGCTCTGGTGCCTCTTCCTCTTCTTAAAAGGACACTAGTTCTATTGGATTATGGGCCTGTTCTTAAAGCCTTATTTAGCCTTAATTACCTTTTTAAAGGCCACATTTCCAAATTTAGTCATACTGAAAATTAGGGCTTTAACATAAGAATGGGGAGCGAGGCATATTTCAGTCCATAGCAGCTACTGTGGGTCTGGGGAGAAGGGGTCAGGAATAGTATAAGTTAAAACATCACAATACTCACTGTTCTTACTGAGATTCATCCATTTTTTAAAATAAGTGCCTCATGTTTTTTGCAAGCCTTTGCTTAATTTAGAGTTGTGAAAAGTTGATTTAATTATTTTCCATTGTACTTATTGCCTTTATGGAGGAGCAGGTTTTGGAAGGTATTTGCTCCTATAATTTTCCAGTGAGATGCTCTTCAAGCACTGAATATTTTGAGGCCTTGAAATTGACTTCTAATCTGTTAGAGTTTTAGGTCTTAAGACTTCCTCTCTTTCACTCCAGGATTCTAAATATTATAAGATACATTCAAAAGAAAAGTGACATCACTTTTACCATATTCCCACTCATGTCATCTCTGTAATCTCATTTTGAAAATTAAATTTCTCTGCAGGAAAGGGAGTTTCCTTGTTCAAATCTATGTCACTTTTCATTGTATCAAGCATTTATGATGTGTGTGTTCATAATATGACTGTAACCCTTTGTTAAACTAGGATGAAAAATGTAACCAGGTATGATATGAGTTGAGAAACCCAAGAAGAATAGATGTTTATCCTAATGTGCATTACCCCTTTGGAGTTAGTTTCAAGTTCTGATTCATTTTGTGGATTCTTGGAGAATCAGCTTAACTATCCATTTCATTCTTCCATGGTGCCAAAGAGGTCCCCAGGAAGTAGCCTAAAGTAGGTGAAAGCAGTTTGACTATTTGTCTCCCCACCTAAGGTAGTTGCCACCTCTATGCTTGCCTTTCATAATCTAAGGGAGTTTAACAGAGTTCATAAGGAGAGGTATGGAAAGGTTAACTCTTTTAACCCTATCTACCTACCAGCAAGCTGCCTTTCTGGGCTTTCATCCCCACTGCTCCCCAGTTACTGAGGAGTTGCTCCTAACAAATGGGTGTCTCAGTGCCTTAAAGTCAGAGACCAACTGCTTTTTTATACTCTTTCGCATGCCTTCCAGTTTCTGCCTTTCTCTGGTGTGTAACGCTTGACAACTCAGGTGGGCATCTTAACTCTCGTTCTGTTCTTATTTTCTATAAGAAGCAATAGTGTGGATTCATAAGGAGATTATTCTGCAGACCTCAAACCTTTTTCAATGTCCTTCCTTCTTGCAGCATGCCAGATTTTAAGATCCTGAGATAGGGGATTTGGAGGCATCAATGAAGCTTCCAGTCTAAGCCAGGTTCTTCAGCTCAGTCTTTTGACAGAATCTGCAGAGAAACTACTATTCTAAATTCCTACTGTGCTATTGTTTCTTCTGTTTGCAACTATCTCTGGTATCCAATGTGGGAAAAGGGTGATAGCCCAGGAAGGATTCAGAAATACTTGGGTTCCTGGCCGTGATGCCATTAGGATCCTGTCCTAATTCTATCCTGAACTGCTCACACTTTCTACTTCGGTAGTTGTGGGAAAATGCTACCACAACAAGCTTCCATAATACCCTACAAGGAAAGAATTTAATTTTTCTGTAAATCAACAGTAGTGAATATAAGCTTGCCATTTACATAAATTTTCAGCTTCTAGAGACAATCAATGTGGCCACCAAGCCGTGAGCTCGTCCAGATGTACAAGTCAGTAACTTTCAATGCACAGTAGAACAGACACAGATTGTGAACTCAGCAGCTAAAACACATCTCCAAAACCTGTCAAGTAAGAAACAAATCTGTTAATATTACATATAAATAAAATAAGCAAGCTTACATTAGTGCAATAATGTAGAGCATATGTGGATAATTGTGTGTCACTGATTTATGTAAATTGAGACTAGAGGAACCACAAGATTCGATAAAAATTGGCTTAGTAATGAGAATGTCTATATAGCATTTCTAATTTAACCATTTTTGACCTCTATCGCTATAATATTCAATGAGGTAATATATCAAACAATTGTGTGGTTTTTTTAATTGTTGTTGTTTTTTACTTTTCTCTCTGTCAAAGAATTGGCAACTCCTTAGGGAGGAAAAATTACTCAGCAATATTATCTCCTTTAATTCATGCAACAATACTATGAAATGGGTATTATAATCATCACTGTCACTGTTTGAAGTTCGGGTAATTTAAATGATTTGTCAAGGTTACATGGGGAAAAAGTGTCCAAGAATCAAAGCTGTATTGTCTTGTTCTTTCTGGGAAACCATACTGCTCCCTACAACTTTTATTCAGTATTCTCAGAAAGACTGATTGCCCTTAAAACCTCGTGTTCACATGCCTTTAGCAGATAGGCCCACCTTCTTTTTCCCTCGTTCCCTGAGGGGAGGAAGCTGAAAGAGCTGTAGGTAATGTGACTGGTGAGAGCTGACATGCCCTGGACCCTGATACGGGTGCAAAGGAATTCTGCATCCTGTGTGGATGGGCAGGTTGCACCTGCTCTTCTGTTGCATGTTACATGGATGAGTGGAGCTCTCATGGTCTTTCTGAGCTTCTGGTCGGTACATAGGCATAGTTGGGTAATGAGCTTTCTAGCTCAGCTTCTTCAGCAGCTTCTCAGGATTTTCTTGCCAATGGAGAGAGATTAGGAACAAGCAGCTGGGGCCCCAAGTGGAACCCATGCTCTGCAGTCATTTGATCTCAATAAAGCTGATAGTGCTACCCTCCTTTGACTGATAGTTTTTTTAAGGTATCTTCTAATACTGTGCACCCTGGAGAAAAGAAGAGGTGGGATCCCAAACTCCAACAGATTGGAGATTACTCTCAAGTCCTCAAAATGCTTGGTGCTAGAAAACATATCTAACCTTAAAACATAGGTGAAAATCTGCCAGTATTTCTAAAAAAACATTAAAACATTTGGACCTCTGGAATTCCAGATTTCCCTTCCTTGTTATTGATGTATCAAAATCACTAAGAACTGTCTTTGTCACATAATAGAAACAAAATATTTATGTGCAAAATGAAAGAATGAGAAAGCAATCTTTAAAGCATACCAAGATTGATGCACAAAAATGTCACCCAGAGTATTATGTACCGAGACAAAGACCACTGGAAATAAAAGTCTTAAAAACAGAGCTTTAGTCATGTAGGCCTTATGATCAATAACTATGCAACACAATATACAACCAAAGATTTGTATTTATTGAAATTTAATGGCATTAAAAATAGAGCTGATAAAATACTACCACACAAAATAGGATATAAAATTATTTTATCTGCATTTTAGTCCCCTATAAATTAAAATTATCTATGAAAACATAAACATTTTGGAAAGGATTGAGAGAACCTAGAAATCTGAGTTTGTGTCTCTTATCATCCCTTCCCAAATCCCTTTCTGGAATAGCACAAAAATCAAAGGAAGCCAACTGTTAGCAGACGTCTGCTGCTCACAGTCAGAGAGGTGTTCACTGCAATTGGCTGCCCTGATAAGCGATAAATGGGCCAAACCCCATCTTAGGCTCTTCCCACCCAGTATGCACCCTGAACAATGCTGCATTCACACAGGGGGACGTCTTTTTCCTATTGGCACAGAGTCCCTGTGTTTGGCAAGCCTGATTCTAGCTCTCCTGAGATTGATTGGAAAGACCCCATTTGTCGTCTTCAATGTCCATACACCTAGTAAAAACTCACGGACAGTGATAGAGGAGACTTGCTTCTCTTGTGCTGTGTGACTCAAATCAAATCAAAAGACACAATTCAACTTTCTTCATTGATAGAAAAGGGCTTAATTGCCTGGAAAAGTAAAGATACATCAAGAAGGAATACGATGATTGCCCACCAGTTGTGATGGAGTTTACCTCAGATAACCATCAGCAGGATCGATTTTGTACCTTGTGGCTGGAGTAAAGTTGAGTGAGTGTGGCACAGTTGTTTGACACGTGAATGGTTTTGGGCCTCTGGGTAGTAAACCTCCAATGCAATTCATATTATTGCAATTGGCAATTCATATTTTTAGTGTCTCTTAGCACATGATATGATACCAATTAGTTCACTAAAAAGACTCCTACATCTTGTCCATTGGCCAATTAAAGCAGTCAGTAGGATTGTGACCCAAGAATCTGTATCAACTCCTTGAGGAGATTTGAAAGAAAAGTTTTCCTCCATTACTGAATGCATTATTGCAGAATCTCACAAATGTACACGTGGCTCACATGTAGCAAATGTGCATGGGACAAGAGCATGCAGCAAATTCCTACCCTTTATTTTGGTCCCAGGGAAAGCAAAGAACAGCAAATAGAAACAGTGCATAGACTTTAGAGGATGCTGTGACCTGAATAGTTCCACTCAGCAGACAGGGAAAAAGCAAAGATGGCAAAGAACACAGCACACTTTTCATCTGGAAAATGTGACTTGTCACCCCCTGCCAGGCTCCGAATGATGATCTGGAGCCCAACTAGCTGGCAATTTGACAAGTACATACAATGATCTATCCAACATGGCACACAAAAGACATAACTATTTTGGACAGCCTTGGAGCAATATCTGATAAATATTAACATGTGTATACCTTGCAATCTAGTAAAACCAATATTAGAGAGCTACCTTTGAAAAATTCTTAAATACTTGCACAAGGACACATGTTACACAACGTTGTGTTCAGAATTTTGTATGAGAAAATAATCATAGAAAAACAAAACTTCTACCATTAGGGAAAAAAAAAATAATTAAGTTATTGCTATTCTTTTAATCTACCAGTTTAGAATAATAAATCTAATTAATGAGCATAGATAAATTAATCAGATCTACACGTATCAGCATTGATAGATCACAAATATTATACTGAGTAAAAAGTTTCAAAAGCATATATTTTAAGATGTCAGTTATGTACATGTATGAAACTTGGAAATAGTACTCTATATTCTTTATACACATACAAGTATATGTTGCAAAGAATAAAGCAGCTATAGAAGGCCACCAAAATGGTCACTTCAGTAAAATGTTACTTCTGAGAAGGAAGGACAGGTAATGAAAAGGAGTTTCAATCTTACCTGAAGTTTTATATTTATAAACAAAAATAACATGAAACAAATACAGCAAAATGTTAAAATTTCATAAATCATAGTAGTGAACACTTGGATTATTTTTATAATACTCTCTATCCTTCTTTATATGACTGAAATGATTCGCAATAAAAACAAATGTAAATGTCACAGAAGTAAGCCCATGGCATGTTCACCCTCAATAGCTTATCATTGGTCTCAACATTAAAGCCACACACAAAACACATTCCTCTGAAGTTTCTTCCCAAAACATAGATCCGTTCAATCTCTCCTTTCCTCAACACCCGGAAGGCAGTGTTCTGTGGTGGAGGTAATGTGGGTATTGGCATCAGACAGATTTAATGGCACTAATTCATTGGATTATTTTTCATTATGAGAAAACAAATGTTGCACAGGAGATAAGGTCTTGGCCGGGCATGGTGGCTCTCATCTGTAATCCTAGCACTCTGGGAGGCCAAAGAGGGAGGATCGCTTGAGCTCAGCAGTTAGAGACCAGCCTGAGCAAGAGCAAGACCCCGTCTCTACTAAAAATAGAAAAATTAGCCAGGCATTGTGCATGTCTATAGTCCCAGCTACTTGGGAGGCTGAGGCAAGAGGATCACTTGAGCCCAGGAGTTTGAAATTGCAGTGAGCTATGACAACACCACTGCACTCTGCCCAGGGTGACAGAGGGAGAGTGTTTCAAAAAAAAAAAAAATGAAATAAGGCCTATCTCCTAATGGACATGAATGTCTTGCCTTTCTCAACATGCACTTTCTTGATGGGCCAAGTGGATCTTGGTTAAGAACAATCTATTCATTCTTTTTCTTTTTTTGTCATACTGTGCTCCACCAATATGGAATGCTTTTCTATATTTTTCAGTGCTATGAAAGTTTATGTGCTATGAAATGTTAAGTAGCCTTTAAATACATTTCATTTCTGTCTTTTTTTTTTCTTTTACAATTATTGTCTACAGCACTCATTTCAGCATTTACTCCTTCGCTTCCCTGTTATTGCTGTGTAAGGATTTCATGCCTTGCCTCATTATGTGACCCCGGAAAGGTCGCTTTACCTCCCTAACCCTCAGTTTTTTAGTCTTTAAATTGAGCTGTTGTGAAAGACCATTCAGTTCCTGAGGGATTTTTGACACTAATATTTTCAATTTCCGAATCTCATGAGTATATAACTTGTCTTCTGAAATATATCAGAAAGAAATCTTATAATGTCACTCTCACATCCCGTGGAGTTGGGCTTATCTCAGGTGGCAGAAGGAGAGAGGAGCGGTGGGAGCAGTACCATCCCCTAAGGAAATCTATCAAAATTTCTTTGATAGAGAAAGATGGTTTTTATTTAAACAAGCCTATTTTATATTGTAATGTGAATTTATTTGGAGAAAACTAAAAAATATGCTTATGTAAAAATATTCTTTCTGTGTGAAGAACAAAAATCATAGATATGTGCTTGATAGTAAAACAGGAAAAGGTAAGTGGGCCACCATTCCCGGCAAGACCTACTGTTAATGAGGAGCAAAACGTGTGAGTTAACTCTGGGTGTTGACCTTTGCACATCCTGGTTCAATTTTAAAATGTTGCTACATATTATAAATGCAAATAAGCTTTCTATTTTTAAGAATAACTAAGTTAAAAGACAAACTGTTTTTTGTTGGTTGGTTTTAGAAGGTATATCAGGTTTGAATTCAAGGAGGTTATTTTTGTAACCTCTTCCATCTTTTAAATTTTCTTCCTGAAATTGCTATGCAAGAGATTAGGATTTTATCAAATTAAGATCATTTTAATCTGCCTTTGGACACAATTAAGTTGATTCAGGTGTTAGACTGTAGATCCGGGTTATAAAATGTGAAAAAAATTGTTTCTTATGGTTCAGACATAAGTAAAGCCAAGAACAATACCATTTATTTCTCCAAAAGGTAAATTAGGAAACCTCATTTTTACTCCTCATATTTATGTTTTGGAAGAAGTAGGGGTAAATAAAGTTTGCAACAAGAATGAACCTTTTACAAAGTTCATAACAGGTGAAATGAATATATGTTTTGGCCAAATGTCAAAAGGCCTAATTTTACAAACTTTGTAAAATTTGTACACTTTGAGACCAAAACTGATAATCACCATCATAAAATTAACTTCTGAGATCAAGAATAAATTCAGAGAGGTGAGGTAAGCAAACTGATGGACAAGACAGCTCCAAACTCCTGTCCCTCTACAAAAACATCAAAAAACAAGCAGCACTGTCAGAATCAACTTTGTCAGAACTGTGAAAAACAGTCAAAGGCATCCAGCAACTAAATGAATGTTGAATTAAGAAAAAGGCAATATCAAAATGGCAGGAAACTTTTGTGGCATTTTAGTTGTCTTGGCCACCCTTCCCAGCTCCACTTCAGGCTTGAAGATGTCACCCTGCATTCCCAGTGTGGGACCCTGGCCCCTGCTTCCAGATGGAGCTGAGTAGACCTTTTTACTGATTATTCTGTCTGCCTGTTCTAACCTAACTCAGAACTCAATCAGGGAAGAAAAGGAGAAGGCATTGCTCAAAACAAGAATGATAGTTGAGCTATATAATAAACCATCTAAAGCCTGGGAGGAAAAGCTGGAAAGACATTTCTTCAGGAAATCAGGGCATGCGAAAGTGCTCAAGACTGCAGATTTTAGAAAGCCACGTTCAAACTAGAGAATAGGAAAACAATAGAATCAGTGAAACCAAAATTTGGATCGTTGAAAAGATAAATAAAATTAACCATCTATTAAGCAGATTGACTAAGAAAAAAATAGAGATGACTTAATACTTAAAATCAGATGTGAAAGTGGAAACATTACTACCAAGTTACAGTGATTGGAAAGATTATGAAAGAATATATATTTCTATACTAATAAATTAGATAACACAGATCAAATGGACAAATCTGCAGAACACACAAATCACCAAAACTGATTCCAGAAGGAATAGAAAATCTACATAGTCCTGTAATAAGCAGGATTGAATCAGTAATCAAAAACCTCCCAACAAGAAAAGCCCTGGACTGGATGCCTTCACTGGTGAATTTTAACAAATATTTAATGTAGTAGTAAAACCAATATTTCTTAAATTCTTGCAAAAGAGAAGGGGTTGGAACAATTTCTAAATAATTCTGTGAGGCTATCATTAACCTGATGCCAAAGCCAAATAAAATATCACAAGAAAAGAAAATAAAGAGCAATATCTCTTATGAAAATAGATATAAAAAATTTCAACAAAACACTAGCAAATCAAATTCAGTGGCATATTACAAAGATCATATACCATGACCAAATGGTATTTATTCCTGGAATGCAAGAATGGTTCAATATATTAAAATCAATGTGATATGGTCTGTTAATAAAATAAATTAGTAAAATGAAGGGAGAAAAACACTTGACAATGTAGATGCAGAAAAGCATTTGACAAAATTCAGCATCCATTCATGATAAGAGTGCTCAAGAAACTAGAAATAGAAGGAAAATTTCTCAACATAATAAAGATCATATATTTCAAAACCCAGGCTAACATTATATTCAATATTGAAAGATTGTGAGATTTTTTTTTAACATCAAAAATAATATAAGAATACCTTCTATTCAACATAGTACTAGAAATTCTAGCCAGAGTAATTAATCAAGAAAAGGAAATGAAAGTGATATGAATTGGAAAGAAAGAAGTAAAATTATCTGTTTGCACAAAACATTATCTTATATGTAGAAAACCCTAAAGATACTACAAAACATCTGCTAGAATTCAGCAAAGTTGCAAGAATCAAATTCAACACTCAAAAATCAATTGCTTAGAAAGCAACTAACAATTAACAATCTGAAAAGGAAATTAAGAAAACAATTTCATTTACAATAGTATCCAAAAGAATAAAATACTTAGGAATAAACTTAATCAGGTAGTAAGGGACTTGTTTACTGAAAACTAAAGTATTGCTGAAAAATTTGAAGACATAAATAAATGGAAAACCATTCTCTATTCATGGATTGGAAGACAATATTTTTTAAAGATCAAAATATTACCCAAGTGATATACACAGATTCAATGCAATCCCTACCAAAGTTCTGATAATTTTTTTGCATAAATGTAAAAAAGATCCTAAAATTTACATGGAATCTCAGGAGATTCTGAAAGCTGGAGAACTCACACTTTCTGATTTCAAAATGAAATACAAAGGTACAGTAATCAAAACATTATGGTATTTTGGCATGGGAGCAGACATATACACAAATGGAATAGAACACAAAATCCATAAATAAACCCTCACATAAAAATTGCCAAATGAATTTTGAAAAAGATGCTGTTATGGGCTGGATTAAATCCCCCCTAAATTCATAATTTGAACTCTTAGCCCTCAGTACCTCCTATTTTGACTCTATTGGAAGGTAGAGTTTTTAAAGAAGTAATTAAATTACAATGAGGTCATTAAAATGAACTCTAATCAGATATGACTGGTGTTCTTATAAGAAGAATTTGGATGCAGACAAGTACAGAGGGAACACCATATGAAGACACAGAAAGAAGGCAGCCAGAGCAATAAAATAGAATTGGGAGTCCAGAAATATATCTGTACAACTATGCCCAATTGATTTTTAACAGGGTGTCAATAAGATTTAATGGGGAAAAACAGCCTCTTCAACAGGCGCCTCTTGCTGGGAAAACCAGACTTCCACATGCAAACAATGAAGTTGAACCCTATCTAATAATACATACAAAAATAACCTCGAAATATATCAATGACCTAAATATAAGAGATAAAGCCATAAAACTCTTGAAAAAATATAGGGGTAAATCTTCCTGACACTGAATTTGACAATGGATCATTAGCTCTGATACCAATAGCACGAGCAATAAAAGAATATATAGATAAATTGTGTTTTTGTGCAATTAAAACCAAATTAAACTTTTATATAGCAGAGAAAATTACCAAGGATATGAGAAGAATATCTATAAAGTAGTAGAAAAATATTTACAAATCATAAATTGTGTTTTTGTGCAATTAAAACCAAATTAAACTTTTATGTAGCAGAGAAAATTACCAAGGATATGAGAAGAATATCTATAAAATAGTAGAAAAATATTTACAAATCATAATTCTGATAAGGTTCTAGTATCCAAAATAAAGATATCTTACCAGTCAAGAACAAAAAGACAAATATCCTATTAAAACATGAAAATACTTGAGCAGACCTGTCTTCAAAGAAGATATACAAATGGCCAAAAAAGTAAATGAAAAAATGGTCACTATTGATAGTCTTTAGGGAAATGCAAATCAAAACTTCAATTACATACCATTTCACACCTACTAAGATGACTAAAACCAAGACAATGGAAAATAACAAGTGTTAGCAAGGATGTGGAGAAATAAAGTGTTCATATTTTTTTAAGGCTGAATAGGATTCCATTGTCTGTATATACCATATTTATTTAAATTCATTCATCCTTTAATGGACACTTAGGTTGTTTTCATATCTTGGCTACTGTGAATAATGCTGCAATGAACACATGAGTGCAAACATCTCACTGGTGAAGTGATTTTAAATCCCTTGAGTATATAGGCAGTAGTAGGATGGCTGGATTGTATGGTAATTCTATTTTTAGTTTTTTGCAGAAAATCCATACTATTTTCCAAAATGGCTTTACTAATTAACTGTACCACCAATATTGTGTGAGGGCTCCCTTTTTCCAAATCCTATGCTACACTTGTTATCATTCATCTTTTTGATAATAGCCAATCTAACAGGTATGAGATGATATCTCATTGTGGTTTTAATTTGCATTTCTCTTATGATTAGAGATATTGAGCATGCTTTCATATATCTGTTGGCAATTTATAAGTCTTCTTTTCAGAAATGTCTATTTAAGTCATTTGCCCATTTTTAATAGGGTTACTTGTTTTCTTATTATTAAGTATAAAGTTCCTTGTATATTTTGAATATTAGCCTTTGGATGTATGATTGGATGTATGACTTGCAAATGTTTTCTCCCAATCTGTAGATTATTTCTTTATTCTATTAATTTTTTCCTTTGCTGTGTGAGAAGCTTTTTAGTTTGATGCAATTTCATTTGTCTATTTTTACTTTTGCTGATTGTGCTTTTAATAACATATTCAAAACTTCATTGCCCAGAACAATGTCATGATGCTTATCCCATAAGTTTTCTACTAAAAGTTTTACAGTATCAGGTCTTACTTTTAAATTTGCAAACTATTTTGAGTATGGTGTAAGATACTGTTCCAATTTCATTCTTTTGCATGTGAATATTCCATTTTCCCTAAATCATTTTTTTGGAAAAGACTATTCTTCCCAATTATATATTCTTGATTCCTTTTTCAAAGATAAGTTGACTGCATTGTAGGGGTTTATTTTGGGGCTCTCTACTCTGTTCCATTGGCATATATGTCTATTTTCAAGTCAGTATCATACTGTTTTAATTTCTGTGGCTTTATAATATATTTTGAAATCAGAAGGATACCTCCAACTTGTTCTTTCTAAAAACTGCTTTGGCTATTCAGGGTCTTTTGTAGTTTCATATGAATTTTAGAATTTTTTTCTATTTTTGTAAAAAATTCCCTTGAGATTTTATTAATAGGGATTTCTTTGAATCTGTAAATGACTTTTGGAATATGGACATTTTAACAACATTGTCTCCTAATCCATGAACATGGGATGTCTTCCTATGTTTGCATATATATTTGCATATATTTGCATCTTCTTTGACTTCTTTCATAAATGTTTTTCAGTTTTCAGTGTACAAGTCTTTTGTCCCTTTGGTTAAGTTTATCCCTAAGTAGTTTATTCTCTTTGATTCTACTGTAAATGAGATTATCATATGTTGATTTTGTATCCTGCAACACTATTGAATTATCTTATTGGTTCTAACAGGCATTTTTTTGACATCTGCAGGGATTTCTACATAAGATCATGTTTTTTTCAAGAAGAGATCATTCTACTTCTCCTTTCTTGTTTGGTGGCCTTTTATTTGTTTTTCTTATTTAATGCTCTGGCTAGGACTTCCGGTACTATGTTGAATCAAAGTGGCAAGAGTGGACATCCTTGGCTTGTTCCCTGAGCTTAGGAAAAAAAAGCTTTCAGTTTTTCACTATTGATCATAATGTTACCTGTGGGCTTGTCATATATGGTTTTTATTATGCTAAGGTACACTCTTTGTGTACTTATTTTGTTGTCAGTTTTTATCAATAGGAAGTATTAAATTTTGTCAAATGCTTTCTATGAACATATTCAGAAGATCATATAATTTTTATCCTTCATTCTGTTAAAGTGGTATATTATATTGATTTTCCCTTATTGAACCCTCCTTGCTTCCCAGGTATAAATTTCTTAGTCATGGTCTATACTTTTAATGTGACATTACATTCGGTTTGCCAGTGTTTTGTTAAGCATTTTTACATCTGTGTTCATCAGAAATATTGATCTATAGTTTACTTTTCTTGTAGTATCTTTGTCTGGCTTTGGTAGCAGGGTGATGCTGGTCTTATAAAATTAGTTTGGAAGTAATTTCTTTTCTTCCATTTTTTGAAAGAGTTTAATAAAGATTAGTATTAATTCTTGAATGACACTGGACCAAATGGACCTGACAGACACAGAGAAGAATATACATTCTTCTCAAATGCACATAGAACATTCTCCAAAATAGATCATGTCAGCTCACAAAACAAAGTATATTAAATTTAAGAAGATTAAAATCATACCAAGTATCTTTTCCACGCTCCATGGAATAAAATGTAAAATCAGTAACAGCAAACAGAAAAAAAATCACAAATATATGGAAATTGAACAACCAATGAATCAAGGAAGAAATAAAAAGGAAATTTAGAAAATATCTTAAGATAAATGAAAATGAAAACAAACATACCAAAACTTATGGAATACAGTAAAATCAGTCCCAAGAGGAAAGTTTATAGTGATAAAAGTCTACATTAAAAAAGAAGAAAGATCTCACATAAACAACTTAACTTTATACCTTAATAAGCTAGGAAAAGAAGGACAAAGTAAGTCTAAAGTTAGTAGAAAAAAAAATAATAAAGATTAAAACACAAATAAACTAGAGCATAGGAAAACAATAGAAAAAAAGTCAAGAAAATTAAGAGTTTGTTTTTTGAAAAGATAACAAAATTGATAAACCCTTAGCTTAACTGAGGAAAAAAAGGTTCAAATAAAAACAAAAATGAGAGAGGAGACATTACAACCAATGCCACAGAAATAAAAAAGATCATGAGATTACTATGATCAATTATATGCCAATAAATTATATAATTTATAAAAAATGAATAAATTTCTATTCATAGAAATGTATAGCCTACTAAAACCAAATTATGAAGAAAGAAAATACTCTGAACAGACAAATAGCAAATAAGGAACCTGAATCAGTAATCAAAAACCTCACAAGAAAGAAAAGTTCAGGACCAGATGGCTTCACTGGTAAAACTTTAATAGTTTTTAACATAAAATTAACATTCTTCATAATCAACGTTATTTATGCAGCTTGTTATATAAATTATAGTAGTCAATATACATTTACACTTCAACTAAAGTGGAAAATTTTCCATGTATAAAGTAGGAAAAGAAATGTTCTCTTCAAGTTATAGATTTAGGTCTTCCTATATCTGAAAAATAATATTTAGGCTTTAAAATAGCCAAATGACATGTGTTATTTATGGTACTAATGTCTTTATTGTGACTAGGTTAATGGTAACCTATCTGATCACAGAATCAAAATTATATTGAAGTAGACATTCTGCCATTCAGCCTTTGGAATACTGAAGTAGAAGGCAAATACCAGATCAAAATCAAAATATCAAGGCCAATGCCAAGTTTCAGTGCATTCCTAGTTTGTGTTTATTTATATGCATTGTGAAGGGTAGCATAGAAATACTTCTGTGTGTTGTATGTCTGAAACCTGAGCCAAGCTCTCTTGACTTAAAATTTTTTTGAGTTAAAAAATTTGTATATTATATTTTTTAAACAGTTGTTTTCTGTTCTGTGATTGGTTAGTTAGTTTGGTTTACTGCAAAGCATTTTCCCTACACATGAAGCTAGACACTGTTGGACTAAAGAGTGTCAAGAATTCACACTAAGAAAATTTTGTATGAAATAGGAAAGAATTCTTAAAAAATTAAAACACATTAGAAAACATAAAGTGTACCGACTAACTGCTTTGGCAAAAATTGCTCTGATTATAAATTTTAGAAGATATTTCAGATAAGTGCCAAATATAGACAATGAGGTCAACAACATTTTTCAAATACATGGCTTTCAGTCTCCCGTGCTTTTAGTTTTAAAGCCTTCAGTGATAGCAGGAATTGTGCTCAGCTATGTGCAGAAGAATTGATGCTGTCTGTAGTAGCCTAGGATACTACTTTTTAAAAAAGCTGATTTTTTTTCTTTAAAGTTATATCAAATGTCCTTGAGTTAGAAATTAATGACAAGTCCTATTCTGACTGTAAGACAGCCATGCTTTTTACAGGGTAGTCAGAATTTAAGAAAAAATAAAAAGAAAGAAAAAAAAGAAAAGAAAACCAAAACAAAAAAAACTCATTTAAACACACACTCATAGATGCACCTTGATTTTAAGAAGTCCCCCGATCATTCTCTACCTGGTTGTGACAATCAAACCTCTGCCTGTTAATTTGCAAGGGGCCTTCAGCTTTGCTATGATAGCTGTCAATTGATGACATTAAAGACAAGTACAGTAAAGACAAAAACTAACGCCTTTCAACGGGCAGATTTGAAGACCAGTCACAATGTTCTTCTATTGTCAGGTCATTAGTGGTCTCTGGGAACTAAGCTACTTAGGGCAAACCATTAAAACAACCGTTCACTTCAAATTTTCCAAAATTATATTTTACAGCTTTGTTCAGCATATAAAAATATAGATTTTGAAGCTTTAAATACATTGAACATAAGAACCTTAGGGGGAAAATACCAATACCTTTGCTCATTATGATATACTTCAACCATTTATAGCCAAAATATATCTATGGACACTGTGAATTGGTACTAAAATATCTCTTCGTCTTCTCAGATTGATGAGACTCTCAAGGACGAAGGTCTTGAAAATGATTTGAAGGAAAGTATCAAATCTCATCTGTCTGCAGAAGATATTTTCCTGACATTGGAGCTAAAAATTTCAGTTAAACACCTGAATGCAACCCTCTTCTCAGCAATAATAATAGGTGTTATCTATTGAGAACTTAGCACTTGTCAGACATAGGTCCCTGCTATCAGCTGTCCCGATCCTCAAAACCTCTCAGTGTCTTACATGTATTATCTCATTTAATTCTCACAGCATCACTATGATGGAACGATTAAGGCTACTTTTTTTGATGTGAGCAAGTGAGACATAGACAAGTTAGGCAACTTACCTGAAAGCTCCTGGCCTGGAGGGGTGGAACAAGGACATGAACCAATGTAGTCTGATTCCAGAGCCTTCTGTAGACACCTCTACATCTGCCTGTGAGTAAGTAACTAATGCTCAGTCTTTGGCAGAAAGACTTGGAGAGAAGCTTTTGATGCCATTGTCCTGCTCTTTGAGGCCATTATTGGCACTGAAGACTGCCAGCAGCAGCACCTTAGCCTTGAACAGGAAAGTAATTAATAAGTTTAGCTTATTTGTGATACCTGTGTGTATTACTTTCTGAACCTCCTGGAACATAAACTCCATTTCAGGGTTTTTTTCATTTGTTGCATCCATTGATGCATCACACATATGATCAGTGCTCAGTGCACAGTTAATATGCAACAAATATTGGTTAAATAAGAACATAAATTTAGGGTAGAGAAGTTTCTGACAAGCAAAGCAGTTGCACCTCTGTCTTTCTGTTGTCATCATAAGAGGCAAGAAAGGCTCTTGATCCTCTCCAGATCAAAATTAATTTTTTTCTACAAATATCCATTGTTTTTGATTGAAGCTTATTTTGAGATTCCAACTGATAGTGAAAAAGAGGATGATATTTAATGTTTAGCAAAAACACATATGGATATGAAAGGTTGAGAAACTCTGCTGTTAGGCACCTGGCACGGTTCCAGTCGTGCAGCAAGTGCTCAATAAATTCTGGTTGAATGAGTGCTCATTGAGTACTACGGGGTCCAGAGGAGATTAGAGGCCAAATGTTGAATAGTAATCATTGACAAAAGTTCACATTAAATTCCAGGTAGGCATATTGTGTTTGTTGGAGCAAGTCATAAATAAAATAAGCTAAGGCTTTGAAATGACTGAAGACGACCATTTGGGATCCAGAGGTGCCGAAGCAGAACTGCAACCTACTGGCAGGTTTGTAGAAGCTGTTAATAAAGATAATGTTATTGGAAGCCTTGCCAAGAAATATGGAGTTGTGGAAAGGTTAGAAAGTCGCACTTTTCTGGATAATCTGAAGGTATCATTTTCTAGCCAAAACTCACTCTTTCCATCTTTTTCTATTGTCACTGTCACCCTCATGTCCTATTTTTCAGTTATTTTTCTAAATATTAAAATTCTGCTTATCCCTCTGATCTCTGCATTAACCCTTGTAGGACATTCTACTTGTCCTAGACACCTTCGCATAGAGAACATCCTAGATAGCGTCTCCTGCAGGATGGTGCTCAACCTTTACCTGCTCTATGCTTTTCATGACCCCTCACCTGTTCTAGGTTCGGTTTCCCTCTTGTTTGTTCCCACTCCCCATCATATCATTTATCATGAGAAACTGTAATTGTCTGTCCACATGTGTTCCTGAGAACTACTAGTCTATGAATTCCCCACAGGCAGCCTCGTGTCTTTTATCTTTATGCCCATAACCAGAGCACAGGACCAGACTCATAGTCTGTGTCTCATAAATGGACTTTGATTTTTTCTATCTGTTCAAATAGTTCACACACTTACGTAAATACACAGCACACACACACACACACACACACACACCAAATCACCAAAGATTAGTAAGTTTACCCAATATTCCAATGTGATGGGAAGAGAAGCAAAAGACAATTTCAATTTAATACTAATAAAGTTTTTGATGGTGCCTTTGACAGTGTTCCATAGGGCTGTGTCCATCTCTCTCACACAAGAGGATGCTTTGGTTTTCAGCAACACTTTTTTCTCTTACAGATTTGAAGATTTGTGAGGCCTCTTTGTTATCTCTCCATACCAGCATGGAAATTTCATCCTCCTCTTACTCTCTGGATGAGCTTATCCTTATTCTTGGCATTACACACCAAAACTGTAACTTCAGCTTCAATTTCTCTCCTGAGCATCAATCTTCAAATCTTTAAGATCATATTTCCATCTTCCTTCACAAATTCTCATCTAAGCATCTGAAATACACTACATTGCAAACTTAAATATCTAAAAACAGACTTCTTTATTTCCCACCTCCTATCTCAACATGATTCTTCTTCAGTCTTCCTCATCTCAATAAACATCATCAATATTCACCTAATTGTTCAGTCAAAAGCCCAGGAGTCACCCTTGAGTTTTTTTCCAAATCTCATTTTTAAATCCATCAGCACATTCTGTTGACTCTACCCTCAATTATATCTGAAATCAATCTGCTTTCCACCACTTTCTCCAACGTCACAATCATCTCTCATCTCAACTACTGAGGAAGCCTCTTAAATTGTTCCCCAGAGTTCATTCTTGGCTCCTGTTGTCTTCTCTACCCTGAATTGAATCCAGTGTGATACTTTGGAAACATAAATCAGTTCATGTGGCCTCTTGACTGCTCCACCCTCATTTAAAACAATAGCACTTAGAATAAAACCCAATCTCTCTGGCCTCATCTTTGCCCCTGACTCAGTCCACAGCATCCTGATGTTACTCAGATATGCCAAGTTCACCCTATCTAAGGGCTTTTCACTGGCTCCTGCCTCTGCCTGGAATATTCTTCCCCTCATGCATGGTAATGTATGTCTGTGCTCTAATGTCACCCTGTAGAGTTTGTACCTGATCACTCTATACAAAAGTCTATTCCTTTATTTTGCTTTATTTTTGGAAGTGGCATTTGTGTGTTTATACGGTAATTTTTTTTCCTCATCCACTAGAATATATGCTCTACGAGGTATTTTCTTTATCCCCCATATCTAAAACAATGCTTGGCAGAGACTAAGAGCTCAAATATTGGTCAAATCAATGTACAGATGAATAATGCAACAGTCCATCATCTGTCATGGAGACGCCAGAGGAAGCATCTACGAGGTGGGCCAAGACCAGGCTGTCACTGGGGAGCTAGAGCTACTCCAGCTGGCATAGCCAGAAGAGCCAGAGATCAATGACAGTCTTTCCTACAGAGTGAAAACTAAGGGACCTTCTTTGTGTCCTAGGGGCAAACACTGGAAACTAGTGGATATGAAGACAAAAGAACAAAACTAGAAAGCATCCAAGGAGATTTCTATAGAGAATCATTATTTTGTCCTCTGTTGGGTACTATTGGGAGCAGTCCTAGGTCCTGGCAGAAAGGCAGGTCAGACCAAAATACCTTGTCCCTTGATGGCACAAGGCTTGGTGCTCAGCAGTTCTTGCAGAAGGAGTCCTGCCAGCCCCGGAGAATGGTCCTTGGGTTAGTTCATCCACTGAAATGTTTGGCCTGTTCTCTTTCACACACATTTTTTTTTACTTCATGAAACTTATTCATTCCAATCTCTTTTCTCATTCATCTGTGAACATAACATCATTCCTAACACATTATTAGAATAGCACTCGGTATTGCAATTGCTATCTGTCTCTATGTGCTCAATAAGCACTCCAGGCTGAGGAGACCCCAGGCTACACTGGTCATAGGTGGCTTTAGAACTCTGAACTGCCATGTGTGCTCAGGTATGTGACTAAGCCATTCTTTACCTGGGTACCTGGATTAGTTTTCTAGGACTGCCGTAATAAAGTACCACAGATTTGCTGGCTTAAAACCACAAAAGTTCATTCTCTCAAAGATCTACAGGCTAGAGTGTGAATTCACAGTGTTTGGTTGGTTTTTGTTCTGGACGCACTGAGAGAGAAACTCTTCCATTCTTCTCTCCTGGCTTCTCGTGGCTGCTGGAAATCCTTGGCGTTCCTTGGCTTGCAGCTACACAACTCCAGTCTCTGCCTCCGTCTTCACATGGCGTTCTTCTCCATGTGTCTGTGCCTTTTTCCCTTCTCATCTCTTATAAGGATTTGTCATTGCGTTTAGATCCCGCATTAATGCAGGCTGATCTCCAGATCCTTAATTACATCTGCAAAGACACTTTTTCCAAATAAAGTCACATTTATAGGTTCTGTGGTTATGAACTTATTACTGAGGGTGGGAAGAGGTCATGATTCAACCCACTATAGCTCCCTAATGCCTAAAGACTAAGTCTCAACTTCTTCCCAGGGCTTTCACTTGCTGTCCCAGTCTCACTGGTTGGCATCAGCGATGTCCCCCCCTGGACTGTGGGGCTCCCAGAGAGCCGCCCTGTCTCTCCATCCCAACTGTCTGCTGCACCACTGCAAAGCATTCAGGTCAGCTTTCCCAGCTAGGGTATTAACATTTGAACTGATGGCTACCCTCCCCCTGAAAGAAAGTTAGCACAATGCCTTTTTGTCTCTATTATCATCATAAGTCAATACTTGTTTCTCCATCCATTCTTTTGTAAATTTCCTAACGATTCAAATTCCAATTCCTGCCAGACTCCTCAAAATACTTCCTCCAGAATTTCAACTCTAGGAAAAGTAAAATCCTCGTATTTTGTATTCAACCACTTCACTGAATATTTCTTTTACCTTGTTTGTTTGTTTGTTTGTTCGCTTGGTCTTTTTAGAAACAAGGTTGAAGGAGCTTAGGAAATTTCATCCCAAAGTATGACTCCTTGATATGAAGAGCATTTTGAATTAAAGCCCCTTAGAGATCAACAGGCATTACAAGGGGCTTTCCCTCTTTCTTCATAAAACCAGCCCCATCAAAAAGAACAATTGACTTTCCTTCTCTTCCCTGTTATCTCAGTATATTAGGCATGAGGAAGAAGAAGATCAAGAATACAACCAGAACTGGCCCAACCCATTTTAAAAATAATACCTGTCATTCAGGTTAATTTAGTTTCCAAAGAAAATCATTTACAAGTCTGCTTCCTCCATCCATTCATTCTTCCAAGTATCTATTAGGTTGGTGCAAAAGTAATTGTGGTTTTGGACTGTGAATTTTAAATCATTATAACTAGGCTCAAACACATCTTTATTAATAAAAATAGGAACCATTACAATCAACACATTTTTGCCAAAATAGCTTTGTTTATTCCTGTAACATAAAAATCCATGCTTCAGGATTCAACGAACTCTTGGAAAGCATTTTCTGCATCTTGCTGGTTGTGGAAGCATTTTCCCCATAAAAAGTTGTCGAGATGCGTGAAGAAGTGGTAGTCAGTCAGGTGAATATGGCGGATGAGGCAAAACTTCATAGCCCAATTCATTCAACTTTTGAAGCATTGGTTGTGTGATGTGTGGCAGGGCGTTGTTGTGGAGAAGAACTGGGCCCTTTCTGTTGACCAATGCTGGCTGCAGGCATTGCAGTTTTTGTTCATCTCATCAATTTGCTGAGCGTACTTCTCAGATGTAATGGTTTCGCCAGGATTCACAAAGCTGTATTGGATCAGACCAGCAGGAAACCACCAAACAGTGACCATTACCTTTTTTTGGTGCAAGTTTGGCTTTGGGAAGTCCTTTGGAGCTTCTTTTTGGTCCAACCACTGAGCTGGTCATCACTGGTTGTCATATAAAATCCACTTTTTTTGCATGTCATAATCTGATGGAGAAATGGTTTGTTGTTGCATACAGGAAGAGAAGACAACACTTCAAAACGACAATTTTTTTATTTTTGGTCAGCTCATGAGGCACCCACTTATTGAGTTTTTCACCTTTCCAATTTGCTTCAAATGCCAAATGACCTGTAGAATGTTCAACCTTCAGTTCTTTGGCAACTTCTTGTGTAGTTGTAAGAGATCAGCTTCGATGATTGATCTCAATTGGTCGCTGTCAACTTCTAATGGCCAGCCACTGCACTCCTCATCTTCAAAGCTCTCCTCTCCTTTGCAAAACTTCTTGAACCACCACTGCCCTGTATATTCGTTAGCAGTTCCTGGGCCAAATGTGTTATTGATGTTGCAAGTTGTCTCTGCTGCTTTACGACCCATTTTGAACCAAATAAGAAAATCGTTTGAATTTGCTTTTTGTCTAACACCATTTCCATAGTCTAAAATAAATATTAAATAAACAGCAAATAAGTCATTAGCAAAAAATAAAGAAATAAAGCAAGAAATGCTGTACATTAAAATGATGTATAACATAAGCACATTTATTTAAGAATGTATTCCAATATCAAATGGCAGATTTCAACAATGCTAAAACCACAGTTACTTTCGCAACAAACTTATATTCATCCTCCCTAGTAACTATTAACTGCCATTCAACAGAATTACCTATAAACCTAATCTCCCCTTCCCCTCTACAATGAGGCTATATAAACTTTCCAACCCCACTGGGAAATTGGGTAATCACTCTGTGATTCTTCCCATGCACAGGGTAAATAAATCTCTTTCTCTCATTAATCTGCCTCATTGTGAGTTAATCTTTCGGTGACCCTCCCCAGGTGAAGGGGAAGTTTCCCTTTATCCCCACAGGGTCTTGTTCTGCTGCCCAGTTTGAAGTGCAGTGGTGTGATTATGGCTCACTGCAGCCTCAAACTCCTGGGCTCAAGCAATCCTCCTACGTCAGCCTCCTGAGTAGCTAGGACTACAGGTACATGCCACCATGCCTAATTTTTTCTCATTTTGTTAGAGACAGGGTCTTCCTATGTTGCCCAGTCTGGTCTTGAACCCCTGGCCTCAAGTGGTCCTCCTGTGTTTTACCTTCTATTCTACAAACCTGTCTTCCCCCTAAGGTCATACTTCCCCACAGCCCTCTCAAGAGGGGATATCCTTCTTATTTCACTGGGCCTAGGATAAGTGTCCCTGATCTCCATTACCAGTTCCAGAAAGTTGCTTCTTCCTCCTCCCTCAATGCCCCAGCTTCTGTGATGCAAATACTCTCAAATTATACCACCGGCTACTTTCTTATGTTGCAATTTCCTACACTTCTGATAAATCCCTATCATTTTTGCAAAATTTCAACACCTGAATTAACTCTTGATTTCTCCACTACTTATTAGTCCTGTCATCATTCTTGATCACTCAAAATCGTCTGCTACTTTAGCTTCTCAATACCTTATCCTGTCCTCCCATCACTTTGTCTTACATCCCACCTTCCTTCCTCTGTTCCCATCGCCCTACTATTTCTTAGACTTGGTCTTTACCAATATTTCAAGCATCAATAAATGCTCCACTCGAGCATCCTGTCTTCTGTGCAGCAAAACTTACTCTTCCATCCCACTTCTACATCTCTCACTCCAACATTCTAACAACTCTTTGAGTAGAACCATAATTCCATTAACACTTTTGCCTTTTACTCTCCAACTTCCCTCTGTGTGGCATTAAGCCTTTCATCCAGTTCAAGAGTCTATGGTCCATCTAGTATTATTATATCACTTCTTGCCTTTGCTCCCCAGCTCTCCAAAGTCATACACACAACTGCCTCTTTGACTCTCTGATCAGAGGCCTAATATGCATCTCAAACTTCACATGTCCCAATTTGAATTCTTGGTTTACCTCTCAAATCTCTGCTCCCCAAGTTTCCCCCAGATTAGTAAATGGCACCACCATCTAACCAGTTGCCCAAAGAATTTTAGAGTCCTTATATTTTTTTGCTTCCCCTGACTCTTTCTAATGCACCAGCACACCATGTTTCTTCAAAATGCATCCAAATCTCGACTACGTCTCACCAATGCCACCACCGCTGCCATCCTGGCCCAGGTAGCCATCACCTGTCACCTCGTCCACTGCAATGAATTCCTTAATGCTCCCTTGCCTTCACTCTGCTCTCTGCCGTCTGTGGTCCACGCAACAGCCAGGGAAATCTTAAGAATATATAAGGGAAATTATGTAACACTGTTTAATCTGTCTCCAAGTAAAATCCAAATTCTCTACTATGGCCCCCAGAGTTTTATGTAATCTAGCCTCCACTTCCTCTCTAAACTCATCGTGTGACAATCCCCTAGCCCACTGCACTCTGTGCACACTTGCCTGTTTGCTGTCCTCCAAACACAGCAAATAGGTCTCAGTCTCATGGTCTTTGGATTGGCATTCGCATGCAATGGCGTGCTCATTCCCTCATCACTTGGGCCTCTTTGCAAATATCACTTGCTCATAGAGGCCTCCCTTACGACCTTTTCCAAAAACCTCCTCCTTCCCCAGTCTCCTTCTAACCTCATTCCTTTTTTTGCTATGTTTCATAGCATTTACCATCAATTAACTTTGTATTATATTTTTTAAAAAACAGTTTTAGATTTATAGAAAAATTTTGAAAATGGTGTAAAGAGTCCAAATTCTCTGTACTCGATTTCCCTTATTATTAACAAGTTACATTAGTTTGGTACATTTGTCATAACTAATAAAACAACATCAATGTATTATTACTAACTAAAGTCCATACTGTATTCAGATTTCCTTAGTTTTTAATTAATATCCTCTTTCCCCTCCAGGAAACCACATTATGTTCAGTTGTCTCCTTAGGCTTCTTTTGGCCATGATAATTTCTCTCACCTTACTTGTTTTTGATGACTTTTAAAGGGTCCAGGAGTACTGGCTGTGTATTTTGTAAAGCGTCTGTCTGTTAGAATTTGTCTGATGTTTTTTTCTCATGATTAGACTGGGGTCATGTGTTCTGGGGAGAAAAACCACAGAGGTGGCATGCCATTTTCATCACGTCCTATCAGAGGTGCACACTATCCACATGATTTATGACTGCTGGCGTTGACCTTGACCACTTGGTGGAGGCAGTACTTGTCAGGTTCCTCTGCTTCAGAGTTATTCTCTTCCTACTGCTTTCCACACCGCTCTTAGAAAGGAAGTCGTTATGTGCTGCCCATTCTTAAGAGGTGGGAAGATACGCTCTACCTCCTCGAGGGCAGAGCAGGTATTAATGTTAAACTTTTATTTGTTAATAGGTTTATTTTCTCCTTCCCTCACACAATATAAGCTCAACTTGGGAAGCCGATTCTCATTGCCTAAAACAATTCTTAGTACGGTTCCTAATGTGCACAGGCTCTCACTGAATGTGAATGAATGGAATGAATGAATCCGCCACCATATACACCTAGTCATATGTCTGAGGCTCTACACAGGCACCTTCAGCCTCCTAAACTCCTCTTTTTCTCTTTCCCCCTATGTTTAGTAACTGCTCACTCAGTCTTGAAACTCAGTTCTTTATATCCAAGTTTAAAGACACAGTCACATACACTACATTCTACTTGGTATACAATGGTATTATTGTGCACATTGCTCAACATTGCAATTGATTCTTCATATCTCTGCTCGCTGCCATCCCTGATGAGCTCCTTGGGGCTTATTTGCCTTCCTATAACCCTAATGCCTAGTCTCAAGCCTGGGACATTGTATGCTATTTCTCAATGTTTGCTGGTTGAGGGAGACTAAACTAGATAAATAGCTTGAGCCTCAGTTTCAAAGTTGACTTTTTCTAGCTTATGCTAAGCACCTGCCCTGAGTCACCTGCTCACAATAAATCCAGACCCTTCCTTTGGATAATAGCCCCCTGATGTCGAATGGCTCTTTGTCACCGTGGAGTCTACGTCAGAGTTTTGTTGTACCATAAGCAGTAGGACCCTGGACCTTTTCACACCAGGAGCCCAGAAGAATGGAGTTATAGGCTTAGGCCAGGGCAGAACAGAGAATGAAAGAAATGACAGAGAAGCAAGTCAAACAAGCTCGCCAGCATTTTAGTCAAATCTGGGACAAGTAACAGAAGGAATCTGGAGGGACATGGGGAACGTTTTCCTTCAATCCCAGCTGCTTTATTTAGGCAGGCTGACTTTCTCTGAGCTCAGCCTATGTGACTTTATTGTACATGGGTCTCAGCTTTCCTGTGGTGGCCTGTGACACTAGATACTCGATGAGGATGAATGGCAGAAGAAACTTCCCAAAAGGAAGGCCTGCTAATCAGTTATCAAGCATGACATTTTTTCATTCCTATCTATAGCAAAGATCCCAGAGATTTTGTAACATTCCCAATGTCCCCCTCCAAAAAAACATGAATGTCAACTATTTTCATGGCTTTCAACATACAATTTATTATATTTCCATTTTAACAATCTTTATGATGATAACATGCTCACTTGAGAAAATATGGAAATGTAGAAAAGTATAGAGGAAAGATGAACGTTTATCCATAAAGATTTGCCCACTTTGAAAGAATGAGTTAGTACTTTAAGGTATATATCATGCTTTTCAAATATTTACAAGCACATTTTAAACAGTTCAAATATACTTATATATACAACTTTTTGTACCTTCCTTTTTTTCAGGTAACATTATGAAATAACATAATTTTGTATCTGAGAACAATCTTTCAATGGACAAAATTTTAAGTGACTGTGAGGTATTTTATCACATGGATAAACCATGATTTTTCAGGCATTTCTCTGTTTGGAGAGGTTCTTTCTAATTTTTCATCATGGCAAATTATGTAATTACACCCTTGCCTTAAAATTGGGCCCAACAATAGAGATAAGCACCTGAGTGAACAGAAAAGGCATGACCTCACCAGACAGAGAAATCCTAGGATGTTTCCCCCAAAGAAGTGATAAGTTAGTTGGGTCTTCATGACTGATTAAATGAAAACATGGGAGGAGGGGTATTCTAAATAGGATTAACGTCTGAGGAAACACAATGGTTTAATAATCCCAGAGCCGAAGTTTCCTGCCAAAGTTTACAAGGCAGCTTTTCTATTCTTAAATAATTCTCATTACTGGGGGGCCCTTTTTTAATGTTAAGCAAATACTCTTTCCCAGCATGACTTTCATGATTAGCTCTGCCTTCCGTAGCAGCACCAAATAAGTCTGTTCCTCCTACAATACAGCAATACTTTAAAAAGTCTCCAAGTAGCTATTCAATTTATTCTTAGACTCAGATCATTGTAAGAGCAACAAGAAATTTTAAAGGTCATCTACTTCAGCCTTCTCATTTTAAGTCTATAAAGGGACGGTCACTAGCCTCCCCTGGCACACCTGTTTGGTGGCAGTGTTGAGTGGATGCACCGTACTCTAACTCTCAGTCCAGTCTTCTTTCCAACATGCTGCCTGCCTGCTCCTTTCCATCGTGAACTTCCCAGCCCCTCCAAGCACTCCTGGTCCAAGACTGTTTTCCCACCCTTTCTAGATCTTGGTCAACTTCTCCCAAAGCAGCCCCAGTAATGTTTCAGTTCACCTGAGCTCACAAATGGGAAAATTGAGACTCTGAGAGGTCAGGGCCTTGCCCAATCTTACAAAGATGGTAAATGCTGAAAGTGGAATTTAATAATTCGCCTAAATCCAATATACTTGTCTTATATTTGTTGTAGTTTTGTTTTAGAATCCTCTAATTGTTGTATAGCTAAGCAGAGCAGTATTTAGAATCCAGGTATCCTGATTTCAGTAATTTTTTTCTCTTTATTAACCACATCATGACACCACATATAAGTAATCAATTCAAAGTGAGATTTACATAATTGTGCGTGGTCAGGTTATAGCAATTGACCCTCAGCCCTCGGAAGTTTCGCTGAAAAAAATCACTGACATGAAGCAGATTGATTAATAGTACAAAAGCCATACACATTTATTTAACATGTATACATAGGAGACTTCAGAATGAAGACCAAAAGACACAGGGGAAATTGTCCATTTTTATACTTAGGTTCCACAAATTATGAACAGTCATGAAGAAATGTGACTGGACAGAAAGTGTATGGTCTAGTGCTAACAGACTGAGTGGGGAACCCAGCAAGTCCTCCTGTCTGTCTAGATTCTTCCAGGCCTCTCTGAGCCACATTCCTTTCTTCTGGGTGTGGGGCAGGGACCTCTCTGGAATGGCGGTGACTTATGACCTGCAGTCAAACAAGGTAGGTCAGATAATTTCTTCATGACCATTTTTTACATAGAATATTTTTAGGTTTTGTGTCTGGCTTTGGGAAAGGGGATTTTGGTTTCTGTGAGCCCCACAGTCAATGAAATTCTTCCATTAGCCATCAGTATAAGCATCACACTCTAGATACTTGTATGTTAATGCTTAAAGGGTTTAGCAAAAGCCTGATTCTCCAGGGATTCCTTTGTGTTGCTAACGTCTTGCTGAACCAGGTGAAAGACAGCACAGGCCTTCTGAAGGCAGGTTTCCAAAGACCCTGTGCTCAACAGAGAGCACAATGGGTTAAACAGAGGGTTTGTTTGACTTTTAAATTCAAAAGTGTTGTCAGTCTTAACAAGAGCTTCATGAGATGTTTGGTAAAATGGTAATGTATTACTGATTATTTTAATTCAAAAGAAAGCTATAGGCTATAATTAAATGTTCTCAGCTTGATTTTGGCTTGCTCCTTAAAAATAAACAAGAAAAGAAGTAAATAGCTAGGAGGCTGGAGACCTTCCCAAAGACAGCAGGGACAGGACTCACGGAACTGTTGCCAACATGCCCATTTGGGGAGCTTCAAAAAGTGTGTGCCCTTCTTTCCCCCATTCACACAGACATTGGCAGGTTGAATTTATATTTTAAAAACTTTCTAATGTCATAGAATAAAAGACATTGATATTTTGGAAACATAATGACTGTGAAAAATGTATTATGTAAATAACCATTTAACAGAAAGTAAAAATATTACTGTAATTCATTTCTAATCAAAATAAAATTTCAAAATGGCATCTACTAATCATTGAATCTCTTTTTGGCTCTTCTGTTTAATGAAGCAGTTTGGTGCAGTGGAAAAACATGAGCCAGGATGAAGACATTGGAGCTGTGATATAAAGTAAATGCCGATTCAGGTACGTTGCAAGGTCGGGGCACTTGCAGGTAAGTAAGAGATTAATTCATTCCTTCTTTCATTCAAGAATGTTTTATTCAGTCTTTCCTCAATGTCAGCCCCTTCCCTAGCCCTAAAGATAGTGAACAAGACAGTTCCATTCCTGCTCTCAAGGGTCTTACATTCTAGAAGAAGGAAGAGAAAGAAGACAAATAATTAAAGGATCTATTTTTAAAGTGTCAATTACCCTGAAGACCATACAACAGGGCAATGTGTTAGAAAGTGATTTATGGGGCATGTTACATAAATAATTATAATAAAAAGGAAGAAAGGATTGATGCTAGGTTATTTCTAGATGGGGAAATCTGAGGAAATTTTGTGGAAAAAGCAGTACTTTCGCTGTTCTTAGAACAGTATCATCTCAGGTGGAAGAAACAGCAAAACAGCACTGGCTACATGGAGGGAGGTGTTACCTTTAGGAGGTCATAGCCATCCATTTCTCACATTGCAGATCTGTAAAACGGACAGTCTAGTGAATACTCTCTGAACTGGTTTCCCTGCTTTCCACTGCCTGAAAGATCTTTCTAAAACTCTGCCTCTCAAATTATTTTGACCACAACCTTCACTAAGAATAACTTACTTGTGGCGTAGTACGCACATTTCACAGAATAATAATTACTGTTACCATTTGCAATGCATTTTAATATTTCCTTTTTCATTCTGTTAGGTAGACAGTGAGGGATTCTGGCTCTCCTAGGGATGAAAGTGGGTGTTGTGGCCCCCATCTTGGTCCTGCTCCACCCTAATCTCCTGAGTGACTGCCATACCTGAGGAGGAGGGACTACCGTATGAATCTGCCAATAAACTTAGTGCACCGGCTGCAAAAGAATGCAGAGGACTCTCTAGCCCACTGGCCAAGCTGCATAAGTACCATAGAGTCCAGAAATTGACCAGAACAACCTGCATGCCTAATGCAACTCCCAACTGTCCAATCAAAGTGGTTCCATGGTGACCTCTGAACCATGAGGGAAGTCCTAGTCCAGGCACCATAAAACAAGACACAGACCATAACCAGGCCCTTTTTGCACCCTGCCTTTGGCTCTCCCTTTGCTGTGACAGAGGGTCCAGTCATCATCTGTGGCGTGTGTATCATGCTCTGTAAACCTGTATCGTGCTCTTGCTCTGTAATCCTGTCTTTCTCTCCTCAGTAAACCTCATTTTCATGCTTGCCTTACTTTGGTGTGTCTGTTCATTCTTCGGCCATGAATTCACTAAGAACTGACATTTTCACACTGAAACCTGACAATTCTACTGAATTGTATGTTATTAAGAAAATGCACTGATCTTAACATCTAGTTTAGTCTTACAACCCTAATGGATTTGAAGCCCCTGTGTGAACTCCCAGATCTAAAACAGAAATGTGCATGAGATTTCCCTACTTAGCCTTCTGTGGCTCCCTATTATCTTCAGAACAAAGTCCAAGCTCCTTAGCTGGGCTTATAAGACTTGCTGATGTGGCCCTTGTCTTCCACCTCCACATCAACCTCTCGCTATTGTCAGCCTCATTACTTCTATCCCGGCCCTCTTGCATTGCTTATGGTTTCCCAATCTCACCCCCTGGTGACTGCAGATGCTATTCCTCCTCTTCTTTATGTAACCCCAGTTCACCATCACTGAACCTCACAGATGTCTCTTTCTGGGCCTCCAGGCTTATTCATTTTCATGTTTCAAGCCTAAGGTCATATGGAATTTCTCCAAAAAAAAAAAAATATATATATATGTATATATATATATATATATATATATATATATATATATATATATATATATATATATAGATATAGATATATAAAGGCACCTTCGTCCATATCTGCTAGCCTGAGCTTGGTTTTCTGCTCCTGTCCTCACATATTTCTTTAAGTGTACTTTTATGGTTGCCTTTATTCTATCACATTATACATTCATTTCTTTTTCAGTAAATCTCTGTAGCCAAGGCAGGGTCTCAGTTTTTAATCTCTGTATCCTTAATTCCTGGAGCCCAGTGGGCAATTCAATAAATGTTTATTAAACAAATAAATGTTTTAATTAATGAACAAACATAATAAACTCCTCCCAAAGTACCCATTAACTGTATATCCAGACAATTTTTCCTAGTTAATTATGAATCATCTAGAGATTTTGTCTTCATCAGTGTTTTCTCTGCTTCTTGAAAGCTGACATTCTCAGCCACATGCGTAAAGGATTTGTCAATCAGTGTGTCTTAGTTGAGCCCATGCTTTGATTCTATGATTGGGAGATAAGGTTCTGGAAGCCTTTATCTCTTAACAGAGACTGGAGAATCCACATTGCCTTCTACAGTGTTAGATAGTAAAGTAAGCTTAACTTGAATTAAAATTGTTTGTTTTAATTTAAAATTGTCCTTGTTTTAAAATATCTTAGAAAGTTTAGCATTAGTGACAATTGCCAGGAGAGCATAGTTTTCAAGGTCTTTATACACTTAAGTTAGTTAAGTCAGGCTTATTCCTGTACGTTCAATAAGTGATTAGAGGCATCCTATAGGCTTTTCAAATCGGCAGTTCTGAGACAAGGAAGGTTGTGTATCAGTAGGGCATGGGGGTTTATCAGGTTTTTTGTATTCTGGAAATATGCATGCTGAATTTTCCTAACCATGCATAAAAGTCACAGAGTGTTTATACAAAAATGCAAGTCACCACTTTCTCAAAAAACAAGAATATACAAAATAGCACATTTATTTTTAAGTGTGCACATTCATACTGGTATGCTAATTCGTAGATAAAATTGTTGCTTTCTTTTATTATAAATCAAATGGGAATTCTGTTAGTGACTGTGTTGAGAGGGATAAAATTGTGGTGAGACACCTTCTAAATTCTTTTCTTACTAACTGCAAAAGCAGAAGAACTTCACTTATTGTGCTTTGAGATTGGCTTATCTGGGAGCATGAAAAAAATAAATCCATATCCTGTAATAGATATCACTCTTCTCTCTCTAGAGAAAAAAAGCGAAAGAAAGATCTGGGAATGAGAATGATTCTAGGCTGAGCTCCATTTTTTGCTGATCAAAGCTAACAGGTACAACGGTAACATCTTTCCATCACTCACCTGTCAGCAGCAGCTCAGCTTCAGGGAGATAAGGCCCTTTGAGGCTGCAGCGATTGTCCTCCTGCCAGCAAGCTGCTAAGTGTACCCTCAGCAACCATGAAAGGGGAAGAAGGGGAGTGAGCACGAGTGGAAAAGAAAATGTTGGAAAAAGTGATATTGTTCCTTACACCATCTCTCCTCTTTTGTAGTTCTCTCTTTAAGCACACACAGGTACACACACACGTTGCAATACGTGCTACTTCACTGGTCTAGGTTGTCTGTCCCACCAAAAGAACCATTTGTGAATCTTCTTAGATTATTACAAAGTTATAGTGGCAGTAGGATAGTAAAAACCTCATTAGCTTTAAATTTATAGATCCATACCAAATGCGTTTCTGCACACCAAATACAGAGAAATGCCAGGGGATCTGCCTCTTTTCCCATGAAAAGAAAGCTACTTCAACTTCAGCAAGACCACACTTAGAGCCTGCTTGTGTTTTCTTCACTGGAATATCAGAAGCAGCACTTTTTGAGCATGGTGGATGGTGGTGGATGCTGTGAGGTGTGTCTCAGGTGCCCTTTCAGAGGCTCACCACTGGTGATGGGTTGAAGTAGAAGAACAAAGTCCCAGCTGAGAGCCACTGGAGCACCCCAGCTTCCTGAGCTCCAAAGCTGTCATTGGTCCTGTGTCATGGTCCACTTCTTTCCTGCCCACTTCCCTTTCTCTTTCCTCCCTTTCACAGGGATTGATCCCAAAGGCCTTTCTGAGAACTCAGCTTGTGACATGAAGGCATAACAAGTGTTTGTTTGATGGGGGCAATATGGCCAAATGATGACAGAATAGATTTTTGTCAGTGGAATATAAATGTAATTTCTGGTAGCTGAGGAAGTGTTAAGACTTCTTACCAATTATCTTAGTCCATTCAGGCTGCTATAACAAAGTACCATTAACTAGGGGGCCTGTGAACAACAGAAATGTATGTCTCACAGCTCTGGATGCTGGCAAGTCCCAGATCAAGCGCCAAGGCCCTGGCCGATTCAGCGTCTCGTGAGGGTTCACTTTCTGGTTCATAGCTGGCAGCTTCGTGATGTGTCCTCACGTGGTTGAAAGGGTGAGGCGACTCTTTCAGGCCCCTTTTAAAAGGCCACTAATCCCCTTCATGAGGGCTCTGCTCCCAGGCCCTAACCACCTTCCGAAGGTCCTCAATTTCTAGTACCATCACTCTGGGGGTCAGGATTTCAATATATGAATTTGGGGAGAAGGACACAAACATTCGGACCATAGCACTGATTCACCCTTTGCACAGCGGTGGCAGTTTGAATTGCATGTCTACGTCACTTCATACTATCTCATACACAGGACTCTTGTGAGGGCTGAGAAAACACAGATGAACGCCAAGTGCTTACCTCAGTGCATGCCATAATGCGAGCATTCAATGAATGTTCTCTCTTTTATTATTATTACTATTCTTTTTTATTTAAATCAATTTAGGGGATACAAATGTTTTTCGTTACATGGATGAGTTGCATAGTAGAGAAGTCTCTAATAAGTAATTTTTCATCCTGCTGCCTCCTCCCACCGTCCCCCTTCTGAGTCTCCGATGTCCCTTAAGTCACCGTGTGACCATGCACACTCATGCTTAGCCCCCACTTGTAAGTGAGAACATGTGGTATTTGGCTTTTTATTGCTGAGTTACTAGTAAATCCACTCACTTATGCAGCGTGAAGCCTGCAAATGCCTGAGAAGACCCGGCTGCCCTCTGCTCCTCCCACCTTGTCTCTCTTACCCTCCCCCACTTGCTGATCTGCCTCACTGGACTCCTTGTGGTGGGTAGACAGTGGTGGGTACAGGCCTTGCTTATGGCTTTTGTGTGTTATGTTAGTTGTTCCTTCATCTACAATAGCTGTCCCACTCACCTTTTTCAGGTCTTTGCTCAAATGCCACCTGTTCAATGAGATTCACCCTTACTATCCTATTTAAAATTGCAACCTGGTCCTCATGTCCCACATCAGCAAACTTTACAACTTTTACCAAGATCTATTGTTTCTTTTTCTCATTGTACACATCATCTTCTCACAAATTTTATATATATATACACATGTACATATGTATGTATACATATGCATATGTATATATGTGGGTCTGTATACATATATAAATAAATATATACACATATATATTTTATTATTTGCATTATTTTTACTCATCTATAAGGACAGGGATCTTTGCCTATTTTGTACATTGCATCATTCCAACTACCTAAAAGAGACCAAGTACATAATAAGTGGTCAATAATTGTTTGTTTAATAAAAGCCTACTGACTAGGGCCATACAACAAACACTGCCAGCGTATATTGTACCTATTATTAATGAAGTAGGGGTGTTTCAACCAGGTGAGTTGACCAAAGCATGTACAGTAGTCCCTCTCATCTGCAGAGGATGTGCTCCAAGACCCCCAATGGGCGTCTGAAATAGCAGATAGTACTAGACCTTATATATATGTTTTTCTTGATCTGAGAAACTGAGAGGGCTACTAAGTGACTAGCGGACGGGTAGCATACACAGTGTGGGTACGCCGGAGGAAGGCGTGATTCACTATGGAGTGGGAATGGCCTGATTCTTCATTATGCTACTCAGAATGGTGTGCAATTTATAACTTATGAATTGTTTATTTCTGGAATTTTCTATGTAATATTTTCAGACTATGGTTGATGGTTGATGACTGAAACCAGGGGGGACTAATGTATTGGAGACCGTCTCTGTTCTCAGCACTGTGCCAGGGGAGGGCGATATGGAAACGAAGTCATGGCTGCTGTGCTCAAGAAGTTCACTGCTGTGGCTGCTGTGCTAGAACATGAAAGGGAAGTTCCCAGTTGGCGTCTGCTGTCAGCCAAGTTTAGGAATTGCATCTGGTTGAAGACTTTCCTTCCCAAGGCCATGTCCCCCTCCTGGGGAAAGCCTGCATCCAGTGACTTGCCACGGAGAGAGTGTAGAGCTCAGATCTCCTTGATCCAACCCAGGTGAACCCTGAAGGACCACTACAGTTTCAGAGCTCCTGGGAGAATAGGCTGTGGTCAGCACTGTGACTGCAACAAAGCGCAACTTCTCCTCAGCTCTGCCCTGCTTCCTGCACTGCCCTTGTGCTGAGATGAATGCTGAGAGCTTCCCCGATACACTTCCTGGTTGCTAATCTCCACTTCAGAATCTACCTCCCAAGAAACCCAAACTGCAACACTTCTATGATATTCACTTTTCTATTGCCTTATAACAAGTCACCACAGATTTAGCAGCTTGAAACAAAACAAATTTATCGTCTCATAGCTGGAGAGAGTCAGGAGTCCTGTAGGTTTTGCTTGGTCCTCCACTCAAGGTGTCCAAGGCTGACATCAAGGTGTAGGTGGTCTCACACTCTCAACTTTCAAATCTCAGTCTCCAGACTCCAGGAAGGGCTCCATTCTTTTTAGGGACTCATCTGATGAAATCAGTCCAACTCAGGTTATCTCCCTCTTAATCAACTCAAAGCCAACTTATCAGTAATCTAATCTTTGGAGTAATAACCCATCATATTCCCAGAACTCATCCACATTCAAGGGAGACAGTTACATACCAGGCGGTGGGGATCTTGGTAGCCATTTAAGAATCTTTCTCACCATATATGTTCTAATGGGAAAGAGATGCAAAATTTATAGTGTGATCTGTGCTCTGTTTGAGAAAAACGCATAATACAGAAGCAGCACAGAGATTAACTGAAAGTTGACCGTGTACCTCTATAAGGAAAGATGGTATGTAATTAAGAAAGTTAAGGCAGGAAAGGATCCTTTTAGCAAAGGAAATGGCATGAACCAAAGTTCAGAGATGGATGATAGCCCGATATGCCCAGAGAACTATAAAGAATTTAGAATTTATTGAACATCCGTGTCCATGTCCTGGAGGTATGTATCATGAGATATATAAGAAAATAGAAGACTTCAAGAGGCTTCACATGTAAATTCCAGATAATTTCTGAAGAAAATGACCAAGCCTATAATCCATAAATATGACACAGCAGGAAGTCTTAGGAGGGAATTAATTACTTGGGGATCCCAGAGGTCAGAGTAAACTTTATTCTTTGAACCTCAAAAATAAGAAAAAAAATTTTTATAGAATGTCTTTTGTTCTTTTGGGTAGATGCCCAGTAATGGGATTGCTGGATCAAATGGTAGTTCTACTTGTAGCTCTTTGAGGTATCTCCATATTGCTTTCCACAGAGGTTGCACTAGTCTGCAGTCCCACCAGCAGTGTATGAGTGTTCCTATTTCTCCACATCCACATCAACATTTATTGTTTTGGGACTTTTTGATAAAGGCCATTCTCACTGGAGATAAATAATATCTCATTGTGGTTTTGATTTGCATTTCCCTGATGATTAGCGATGTTGAGCACTTTTTCATGTGTTTCTTGGTCATTAGTCTATCCTCTTTTGAAAAGTTTCTGTTCATGTCCTTTGCCCACTTTTTGATAGAGTTGTTTGATTTTTTTCTTATTGATTTTCCTGAGTTCTATATAGATTCTAGTTATCAGTCCTTTATCAGATGTGTAGCATGTGAATATTTCCTCCCATTCTGTAGGTTGTTTGCTCTCATGATAGTTTCCTTGGCTGTGCTTAAAAAAGACAACTGCACTAGAATGTTTAAAAGCAGTACAATTCTCAGTTGCAAAGATGCAGAAACAACCTAAGTGCCCATCAATACATGAGTGGATTAATAAAATGTGGTATATGTATACCATGGAGTTCTACTCAGCCACAAAAAACAATTGTGATCTAGCACCTCCTGTGTTATCCTGATTAGGGCTGGAGCCCATTCTACTAAGTGAAATATCACAAGAATGGAAAAACAAGCACCACATGTACTCACCATCAAATTAGTATTAACTGATCAACACGTAAGTGCACATATAGTAATAACATTCATCAGGTGTCAGGCAGGTGGGAGCAGGGAGGAGGGGATGGGTATATATGTGCCTAATGGGTGTTGTGCACACTGTCTCCGGGATCGACATGCTTCCAGCTCTGACTTGGGTGTGACAATGGTAATATATGTAACCTAAACATTTGTACCCCGGCAATATGCTGAAATAAAAATAAATTTTAAAAAATAGCAAAAATTCGTACAATGTTATAGGAAGGAGAACTGCATTTCAAGCTGATAGAATAGCATGAGCACATTCAGGAGGTAAAAGAATGAAAGGCAATATTTAGGAGAGGGTGGAAGAGCAAATAAGATACCAGCCTAATTATAGCTGAGGAGTCATACTGAGAAGGAAAGGATAATGTAATTGAATGAAGGTTGGACTATATCCTAGAATACTTTAAATGTCAGGCAGAGGAGCTAATATTTGATGGCAGGGTGTATAGGGAGCTATTGTAAATTCTCCAGAAGGGAAGTTTTGGATTAAAACCTACATTTGCACAATTAGTCTGATAGTGTAAGCAAGGTCATTCAGCAACTCCAGTGGGCTTTGTGGTTATCTAATTTCACATGCTGTTAAAATTTCTAAAATTTTTACACTACTTTGATATGCAGGAAGCTCCTTTCCTGGCTATATATCACTGCCATATTACTTGTGATTTATTGCTATTATTATATTCCTTCTGTCATTTTGATGTGATTTTTGGATGAAGTAGAGGTAAACACATATGTTTAGTCAGGCTTCTCGAACCATAAACTCTGTATTTTCTGCATAGTTAAGGTTATTCTTCTCTGTATGTATTATTTTAACACTTCATATTTTAACATAGCATTTCCTATTATTTTTAAAAATCTCTTTAAGTATGGTTTTGATAGTTACATGCTGTTGCATGACACAGTTATACTACAATTTACTTAGCTTCTCATGGAATATTTAAGTTGTTTCTTTTATCTAGCTATTTGTATATATTAACTTACTTATTTGCTTTTGTATATAAAACTATAACTCGTTGATAAGCATTGCAGAAGTAAATGATCACAAAATCTCCTCCCAATATAAAATGAATTTTAGGAAAATATCACTGGTAAAAATGAAATATAATGTCTATAATATTATTTTTAAAACTTTGAAATTTTATGAGCAAAATCAGAAACACAAGTTGAGAGTGTGGCTTAGTACAGATCTTGGTATTACCTCCACTTCTGAAAAATATACAATGGAAAGAAGAGACATCTGGGAAATCCTGAGAAATCCAACCATAATCTCCAATTTGGAAACTAAACTGAAAACATAAGACAAAATTTGAATTTTTTTCTAATACTATGAAACCCTCCTAATTGGCCCAGCATCTTTTCAAAAGTGGGAAAAATGACAGTTGGATATTTTTTCTAATTTTCCAGGATCACTAACAGACTGGGAAAAGAAAGTGAAGCCTGGGTTATACCTTTACTACCCACACGCACGCACACACATACATATGCACATACGCATGCACAAACACCCCTTTGTACAATAGACTGTAACAGAGTAGTCACCCCTCCTCCCATAGATATGGAAGGAAAATATTGACAGTGGGGAATACGCAAAAAGGGGAAAAATACTTTCTGTCTCTTTAAAACTTCCCCCACTCTTTTTGGGAACTGCTGCCTGGCCTGCATCCCTGGGACAGGGAGAATGTCTTTTTTTCTTTGTATTATAGGATAGTGCTCAGCCATCCTAGGCTAGCACCAGCCCCCCAGGTGGGCCCAGGTGAGTGGAGATCACAGGCTTTGTCTTTAGCCGAGGTAGGATGATTAGAATCATTAACACAGTAGCCTAGAACTGAGGGCCCTCCCTTTAAAAGCTTTGTATTTCTATTTATGTTCAGGAAATTTGGATTTTTTGAGGCAAGAGTATACTATTTTACTCTTTTGCCTACACAGTAATAAACTGCTCTTTCCTTCTCCTGAAACTACTTATTCTTGTTCTTCTGATGTGGCCTCAAGGAAATGCTGAGCTTTCGGTAACAAAACTACGGTGCAAGTCATTTAGCAAAACTTAGAAGATCAGAGCCCCAATTCTCCAACCAACGTTGGATAGAGCTGCAGCTACATTCTACCTGCCCTACCTGGACTCCAGCCACCAAGTACATGTACAATAAAAAGCACATACAATAAAATATGGATCACTGCTCAGAAGGAAAGATAAATGAGTTGCATTATCAGAGCTTCCAGAAGGCAAAACTGCCCTTAGGAAGCATTAATGAAATTAAAAAACTGTGGCTCATGCCTGTAATCCTAGCACTCTGGGAGGCCGAGGTGTGTGGATCATTTGAGCTCAGGAGTTCGAGACCAGCCTGAGCAAGAGCGAGACCCCGTCTCTACTAAAAATAGAAAGAAATTAGGTGGACAACTAAAAATATATAGAAAAAATTAGCCGGGCATGGTGGTGCATGCCTGTAGTCCTAGCTATTCAGGAGGCTGAGGCAGAAGGATTGCTTGAGCCCAGGAGTTTGAGGTTGCTGTGAGTTAGGCTGACGCCATGGCACTCTAGCCTGAGCAACAGAGTGAGACTCTGTCTCAAAAAAAAAAAAAAAAGAAATTAAAAAATAACTATGCAAACTTATTACAGATAAAAAAGGACTCCAAAAGAGAAGAAAAGGAATATTGGGTACAAAAGTAAATGACAAATACAATCTAGACAAAAACATAATACAAGGAACTAAGGAAAATTCTCAATTATGGCTTTAAGCTAAAATAAATTTTGTAAAAATAATTAAAGAGAATGAGATCTAAAATATTAAATAATGAATCATAATGTCTACTACAGCCTTGTACAGTGCTATTCCAATTGCCTCATTACCCACAATAAGTTGTTCATAAGCTAATAGACAAAGAAATTTTGTATAAACACAGTATGTAATGTAAGTAAAAGAGAAAAATACTTTTCTCAAAATATCTCAAAAAAATTAAAATTCCAAACATATATGCTATTGATAAAATTGTATCCTACAATTATTACCAAATAGAAAGCTTTCTTAACTTAAAACATCTGCTTTCTGGCTAAGAGTGACTTTTGAGCCTTCTTTGGGTAAAATAGTATTTTCTTTTTCTTTCTAAAAAGTCTTTTCTGTGACTGTCCTACAGCAAAGAAACAATAGAAATTTTGAAGCCTCTACCTTCCAAGGAAATGAAACTGCCTGTGGTTACAAATGGTGATTTTTTTTCAGATTGTTCACTAAAGTATCATGATTCTTGGGGCCAATTTTATCAATGGCTCCCTCTGCAACTTTATCGTATAACTTAAGACCAACATTATCAAATACAGGTTAATACCCCACATTATCCTTGATAAAACTGAGATACAGAAATGTGAAGCAACTTGCTCAAGATTAAATAGCAAATAAGGATGAACCTAAGACCCAAAATCAGGCCTGTCTGACTCCAAAGTCCATGTTCCTTTTAATCAATGAAACCAATTTAATTGACCTTTCTCTCCTAGTCTTCTGAATACACACAGGCAGGTTGGGAGGTAGCATTCCTGGCAGTGGCGATTGCTCCCCGGCAGCTAGCAGCTGCTCCAAGGGAGTTCTTGTACCTGTCGGCCCAACAAATAGGAAAATTGAGCATGTCCCCACATCACGTAAAGTGAGATAGAAACATCAAAAGGGCCCCCATATTTACTCCTGGATTCCCCTTCTAATTCTTCTGGATTTACCATCCCTTGTCCTCCTTTATGAGAGGAGAGTTCCTGATAAACAAACTAATAGCGCTGCCATTTGCCAAGATCCCCTCTGCTCTAGCGTCCCATTTATGGACACAGATGCTGGAGCTAGACTGCCAGACTTCATTCCGCTACACACAGCCTTAAAGGATGTCTTGGTTTAGATAACAACACAGTAGGGTTTTAAAATACTAGATTTGAAAATATACCACCCTGTTTTCCCTTAAATGTATTTATTTGCGGGGCTTAGTATCCAAAATATGTTTTGATTGCCTTAAAATTCTGGGGTCTCAGTTCAGTGGTTTTGAAAGACTATGTTCTCCTGGATAGAGTTGGAACCCATTCTACTAAGTGAAGTACCCCAAGAATGGAATAATAAGCACCACATGTACTCACCATCAAATTGGTTTCACTGATCATCACCTAACAGCACATTTAGGAATAACATTGATTGGGTGTCGGGCAGATGTGGGAGGGGGAGGGGATGGGTTATACATACATAATGAGTGTGATGTGCACTGTCTAGGGGATAGACACATTTGAAGCTGTGACTGAAGGTAGGGCAAGAGCAATATACATAACCTAAACTTTTGTACCCCCACAATATGCTGAAATAATAATAAAAAAAATGTAAAAAGAAAAAAAGGCAACAACAACAAAAAAAACCACTGTTTTGGATGCTGCTAGGTATGTATAACAGAAAACAAAAAACAAAAACAACAAAACTGCCCTCAGTGAGTTCACATTTTAGCACACAGGATTTTATTGGATTGGAACCATAAGAAATTGTTGTTCTTTTGCTTAAAAACAGTTGAATAAAGAACTTATTCAAAAAAAAAAAAAGATGACTAGACTGTGTCTCATACCAGAAAAAATAATGGGCTTTGAACTATTCCTACCTTATAATAGGACTGTATTTATACAGCTATAAATGTTAGTTTTCCCTTTCTTTGCTCACTAATTTTTTGGCAGAATTCCCATAAGAACTCTAGAGCTTCTAACCAATAGACCAAAGAGAGCCTGGTACTTTGCATTACTTATCCTACATTTCAGAATTATTGACTAATTTTTTTCTATTTATTTTTTTTAATTTCAAAATATTAAGGAGGTACAAAAGTTTTGTTACATGGATACACTCTCTAAAACTTAAGTCAGGGCTTGCAGTGTGCCCACCACTAGGATGGTGCTCACTGTATCCACTAGGTAAGTTTTTATCCCTCACCCCCTCCCACACCCCCCCACCTCTTAGCTTCCAATGTCCTTTAAGTCTTTTTGTGCCATGAGCACCCATCATATGGCTTCCACTTATTAGTGAGAACACATGGTGTTTGTTTTTCCATTCCTGACACACTTCACTTAGGGTAATGATCTCCAATTCCATCTAAGTTGCTGCGAATGACATTATTTCATTCCTTTTTATGGCTGAGTAGTACTCCATGATGTGTGTGTGTACATACACACATTGTCTTTATCCACTCATGTATTGATGGGCACTTAGGTTGATTCCATATCTTTGCAATTGTGAATTGTGCTGCAATAAACATTTGAGTGCAAGTGTCTTTTTGATAAAATGACTTCTTTTCCTTTGGGTGGATACCCAGTAGTGGGATTGCTGGATTGAATGGTAGGTGTACATTTATTTCTTTGAGGAATCCCCATACTGTTTTCCCTAGAGGTTGTACTAACTGGCAGTCCCACCAACATTGTATAAGCATTCCTTTCTCTGTGCATCCATGCCAGCATCTGTTGTTTTTAGACTTTTTAATAATGGTCATTCTAACAGGGGTAAGATGATATCTAATTGTGGTTTTAATTTGCATTTCCCTGATTAATTGTTTTTCTATTTAATTTTGCCTGCCGCCAACAGATACTTTGGATTGAGTTACAAAGAGCAAAGTCATCCTAATATGTTGAGTTCTAGGGGATATTCTAAGCTGTTTGTACACTTGCCACAAATTCTGAAATTTCTAGCATGCCTAACAATCTAGCAGTGGAGCAAGCCATGAGAGAGCTATTTGTAGGAGAAAATGAGACTCCTCCTGGAAAAGAACTCAACCAGTGGGAAGTGAGAGTTTGGATGTGCAGACTTAACCATGGGTCTAAGTCAGTGGGGATATTTAACATACAGCATGTTGTCTGTTACCAGACTGTTCTCCTGGCTTCTACAGACCTCAGCCTGGGGACTATAGAGAGGGGTACATGACAAAGCTATGTGAAAACTGAAAAGGTCTTTCAGCGTAAAGCTTTGTAAAGCTCTGAGAACACATGATAACGTTGCCCATAAAATAAGATGCCCATAAAACAAGTGGAGATGATGGCTCATCCCCCAAGTAGAGCTTTTCACAGCATGTACATGAGAAAAATTAGGACCAGAAACCCGAATCATTGAAGGTTGGCATAGGATATCAATCATTCAAGTTTCAATGCATGATTTGGAAGAAGGGTGCTGTGGAAGACATCAGCGTGACAACCAGAACAAAAGAGAAAAAAATAAGAGGGATGCAACACTTAGAAACATGTGTGATGTTCCTTGGGGCTTTCTGAAACCCAAGGCACCTGAGATGCTGCAATACCAATGAAGGTAGAGAAGGTTACGGCTCTTTAACCCTGTTTATCCCCTGGTGGAAGCAGCCAGGGAAATATGCATTTTAATAAGTTTACTGCTCTCCATTTTATATGTCTGTGACTTGCCTTTTGAAACTAGATTCCTTAATAAAATATCGTAGGATGTTATTTCCCCTGTGGCAGGGCTTTAGGTGGCTTCAACATGTAGATGCTTGGCCTTTGGAGGAGGTCATCCATTAAATCTTTCTTCATGAAAGATGCTTCGAAAAAATTTTTTTAACCCACTTCTGTGTTAGGAAGTATAAAATGTGATCTAAATACAAACATTGCACTGGATTCTCGACACTTGAAAATAATGGACAACTATGAAAGTCCACACCTTCTCAACACAACCATACCCCTGGGGAAAAGTTGCCCATGGCTGCCATGGCCTCCCTTGGAGTGGGAAGTAGAAAACAGAAATCTGTTTTCATGTCTAAGCTAGAAAGACATAGAAGGAAAATGGACCAGGATTATTGCAAAACCCAAATAAACAGTCATCCATCCATTCTGGCTCCTTTCTCTCTCTCTCTCCTTTCTCTCTCTCTCCTCTCTTTCATGCATAGTGCTTCTCTGAACTAGCCCAACTCAAATTGACCTGGCTTTCATTGGAGCCCAAATAACCCTTCATTTGTTCCAACTGTGACCCTGATCACATTCCATCATCTATTAGTTTGCATCCAGAATTGTTCTCCTTCCTTTGACTGTAAGTGTGTCAGCACTTCATTTGACCGTAAGCCCCTATGCCTTACTTATCCCTCAAAGTCTCTTGCTCAAAACTGACAGTGATTTATCATGAATCAGATCAGTGAATGGGCTTCAGCCTTAATAAGACGTAGACTTGAGCAAACTCCTAATTATAGACTATACGGAAGGACAGGCAGGACTCAGGCCAGCTGGCTGCTCCTCCACTGCTCTCACCACAGCACTCACTGGGAGCAGCCGGTTAATCCGGCTTCTTCAATTCTAACATGTATAAGACTTTGTGTTCACAACTTTTTAATTATTGCTCTGAGTCCTTTTGTTTTCCACTTAGCGTTCAACAGTGGGCCCTGCAATCTGGAATGCCCCTGCCAGCTTCTCTCAAATTGTGTTCAGCTTTCAGTGTTCTCTACCATGGAGAACCCGGAGCTGTTCCTATTAACATGTCAGCCACATCAAACAAAGAGCTTCCTAAGTAGACACTTAGGGGAGATTTCCAGTGAAGGGAAAATTGCCATAATGCTGGTAAGTGGGTGAGCTGCCACCGTGGAAGAGAGGGAATTATGGGCGAGACGATATGCCTGAGTAGACACAAAATCCATTAAGCCACATTGCAATTAAAGACTGTTTCTTAAAGAGCCCCCTTCAAAACTGAGCTTCTGGGGCAATACAGCCAAGCACCCCAACTGCTCTCGGATGGCTCTGAGGGCCACTGCTAGGTGAGAACGGAAAGGGAGGGGAAGCCACTTCATCCTGAAGGCGAGTGAGGTCCTGGCCTGGCTTCCGCTTACTCTCTTGTCCTTTAGGGCCCCTTTGTCCTGCTCTGTCTACTTCAGCCCATGCAATCAGCTCAATATTCAACTCAACCACCTGATGTGGAAGAATGTATTACCCTCTTCAAACTCTAAACCATCTTACTTATGTGTTTGTTGGTCTCCATTCCCCTATAGTTTCTGAGTCCAGACCTGTGCTGTTAAAGGGAAATTGGTGGAGCAGGAGAAAGTAGTATTTGCTGAGCGCCTACTATGTGACCAATACTAAGCTAAATGCCTTACATGCAATCACACTGAATGCCAGCAAGAACCTCATCTCCCTCCTCCAGAGGAAGTAAAGCTACTGATTTTAGTCCTTATATTTTCTATCACTTGTTCCCCAGTATGTCTCCTAGTGGTCTTTCCAATAAATTGGTTGTTTTCTCTGCAGGACCCTCCTCATCCCCTCCCCTATTATCTGGCACCCTGCAGTAACCCCCAGTACCTCCACCTCCTTGGTTTTCAGCAGTGTTTTGCTTCTCCACTGTCCTGTGCCTTTGACCTCCAAATCAGAGCATCTTCTGTATTCTCGCTCAAGCTTTCCTCTCTCTTTCTGGCTCCTCTCTGTGTTTATATAATCATCCACCCTTCGTCTTCACTCCTGGCTTAATGCCTAGTAACCACTAATACTTTCTCAACCTGGTTGTGTCCCAGATCCTACATAAAATATTTTCATGGAGTATGTTATTTTTTCTTTACTTATAACTCATTGCTACAGGTATCATTTTCAAACTAAATTACAGATGAGAAAACTGAGGCACCAAGGGGTTTCCCAAGGTTCTGTAAGAGACAGAACCAAGATTTGACTTTATCCTCTCTCAAAAGCATCATTTTTCTAGAATACGTTATCTAAAATATGCTAGTACATACTTTCATATTCAGTCATCCTCTTCTTATCTTGTCAACAGAAATCAACATCTAATTGGGGGCAAACGTATAATAAACGTATACTAGTGTACAGCCATGTCTAAGGAAGGGGCATTTTGTCACAGAGCAATTTTAGGGTACTTAGATTCATTGTTCTAGAGACAACAAAATCCCCTGGATCATAAATTAGAGACACCTGTGTTAATTTTTCTTTTTGTGGTAGTTCCTTCCCCCATTTCAAATTTGCCCCCATAAGAATTACCTTTTAACTCTAACATTTTGCAGCAGAATAAAAAGTGCATATAAAAGGAGACAAACAAATATTAAGGGCCCAGCTCTTGCTCTCTAGAGAAGGTGTTACATTGCGGTGGTCATTCATCATTTATCTCTATCAGGTACGTGAGTCACAGGTTTAAAAATGTCTTAGAAAGGCAGATTAAGCAGATTGTGTTTGGCATTTTGTTATTAACATTCAAGCTAATTTTATATTTAGAGTTTTGTATTCTTTTTCTTGGAAAGCATGCCCCAGATTTTTAAGCTTCTGGACCCACAATCCTACACCTGCCTTTGCTGCTTTCCATGCAGTTACTCTGGGGTATGGCTGCCAGACTTAGCACACAAATATACAGAGCACCCAGTTAAATGTGGATTTCAGATAAGCGTGAATATGCCCCAGGAAATATGAGGGACATATTTACAATAAAAAATTATTATTTGTTTATCTGAAACTCAAATTTAACTGGGGTCCTGTATTTTATCTGGCAACCCTAACTAAGAAGAAAGATAGTATCTTTTCCTTATCCCATAATCACTAAGTCTCTTACTACAAGAGTATAGAAAGAGCTTAATTAACACATAACACACGCCATGTATGAGCATCAGGCTTACGTAGGCCTTTAAAATTTTACCTGGTAAGTGCAGATTTCTCTGCTTACCAGTAAGGGTGTCCAGGGGTTGGTTAGGGGGAGTTGTTACTGAGTGCCCCTTCATATCTTCCTACCTGTGTGTGCTGCTCCCCTGACAGGTGTTCTGATTCAAGTATTCACTGTATGGCTCCCCAGCTGCCCCCCCACCTTCCCCCAATTCCACTGAGGAGGGTGGCACCTGTCATCTCTATGAACACACAGAAAACCTCCTTCAGGTGTCCTGGGAAGCTTCCAACATGGCCCAAACACAAACATTGGATCAGACTTCCAAGCCTTGAAAGCAGCAAGCAACTATGACAGTCCACATACTCTCCAAGCCAGCCCTCCACCCTGGGAAACGTCTCTCTTGGGCATCTCTTTCCTGTGGAGGCACATGGATGTCCAGCCTTGAAGAGGCTTTATGGTGGCTTTTTCCTCTTTCATAGCTGCCAGATGTGCTGCCACTGCTCCCCAGTGCTGCAAAAGGGAAATGGGGTCTTAGAAGTGTCTAGGGGTTTGGGGAGGGAAAACGCCACCTTGGCCTTGGTGTTGCCTTCATGTTCCTCTCTGAGGCATAGTGTCACCATCCTCCACTTTCTTTGCGATGGCCATCAATTAGACATTCAATGAACAACAATATATTGAACAACTGCTAGGTCCTATTACATTAGGTGCTGGGAATATTAGAAATAATTAGATTTAATCCTTGCCACCCAGAAGGCAACAGAGACATGTAACTGAGTAAAAGAAGATACAGTATAGTAAGTGCAATTAAAGAAGCAAAGGCAGATGTAGCACTTGTAGGCCCAGATGCTTAACAATTTGAAGTATGCTCTCTAAGAAAAAGAACACAAACCTCCAAACACAAGATTAGCTTGAATGTTAATGATAAAATTCCAAACACAATACAGATGAAAAAATGAACAAATATCATAAACACCATAAAATCCATAAAAAGAACATACTGTTTTGATTAATTAACTGACATATCTTTATAATATTTTCTCTACATTTCATGCTGCAAATTCTTTGATTGCCTTTTTGTGTGACATCAATTTTGTAGCATCATTATCTATAAAGGTAACAGAAAGATAATTCAATATTGCTTCTAGCAACTTGATCCAAGTTTTTTTTTCTTATTTTTTGATGGTTTATAAAAGTTTCTTTTAGCTATACAAGTTGTTATTGGTAATACCGTGCAAATTTTGGGGATTGCTTTCAAGTTTGGAGAAAAATATATCAAGCTTATTTGTTATATGAATTATGAGATTTGGAAGAATTTCCCTAGACTAGCTTCCAGCTCCTCACATATCAAACCTTTTTTTCCCTCGGCTACCTACCCCCTTCTTTTCTGGCACTTACTGACACCTTCATTTTGTTCCATACTTTGATCTCTGTGCCTTATTGTCATGATGCTGGTTGATTTGGCCTGATGAGTGTTTGGCCCACTCCTAGAAGCTGTTTCTACAGCTGTTTCTACAGCTGAACAACTATAAATACACCAAACTAAATGTGTTTCTGACTCAACCTCCCCTTAATGCAATCCTAAAAATCTCCATGCCCCTCCTGCACCACTCAACAAGTGAGCAAGAATGTCAGGAGAAGACGGGATGGAAAGAGGTGCAAGACTGTGATTAAAACTCCTGATTCATATTCATTTTTAAAAAGTATTCTTGACTGCAACAATCATTTCACTATGTATATGCCTATCAAAACATCATGTTGTATACCTTAAGTATATGCAATTTTTAAAAGTTTCACAAAATAAATTAAATACATACCATTAAATAAGTAAGCAATCTTTGTGTGCGGTGCGGGGCTCCTGACGGTGCAGCCACCTCCCCTCTGCTCACAGCAGCCCTGGCGGCGGGCACCGGCCCGTCTGTGGCTGGCGGGAGGCCCCTCCACCGCCACGTGCAGCCACCGCACTGCCAGGCCACCGCGCGGGATGAGGAGCTGCCACGGGCAGGCTGTGGGGGCTTAAAGCTCAGCCCCAGCTCTGTGAGCCTCGGCTGCTCATCTCGGCTCTTTCCTCTTCTTCCCAACCAAGTGTTCTGCAGGCTGTAATTTCTCTCATGATCCCTTGGGAAGTTTTCAAAGCACACACTCCCGGCTTGTGTGTCCAACAAAAAAGGAAAACACGTGGTCCCCTGGCTCCCTTCTGCTGTCCTGCCATGTTTATTTCTCATTTTGTAGCATTTTCTAGTATTGCTCTTTGATTTGTGGCTCCGATCTGGCCTCCCTCTGAGGATTACCACTGATTTTGCTAGTTTTCTCAGTTTGGGTTTTGATTCTTACTGTTTCGGGAGGAATTTCTCTGAGGATAGTTTCTGGAGCCGGTTTGGAGAGTCGACATTTTTTTGGGATGCTGTTCTTCCCTAAGGCTGACAGGAATCCGGGGTCCCCGCGGCAGCGCGCAGCCTCCCCGGCCCCGCGGCCCTGCAGGCTGTACTCGGGGACCACTCCCCGCCGGCCCCCGCCCAGCTCCACCGTGCACAAATGACAGTTTCCCATTGCAAATGCAAATTCAATACAATAATGAGATGAGGACGTCAGGAAAATGGAAAAAACAACAGGCGATAATATGATCTTTCTGAAATCAATAAAAAATAATAACAAAACGTCAGAAACATAAAGATTCAGTTCATGGGTCTCCACTTCTTTGCTACTTTCCTGACCTCTCAACCTCTAGCTTTTCTCTCTCTCCCCACCCCAGGCCTGTCTCCCGAGTATCATTTTCAAATTAAACAGATGATGCTGCGAGGTGTGTTAGAACATTGTCACTTTGGTAACTAGTACCATCACTGAAGTAAGGGTAAGAATTCTCACTCTTAATTCTAGCAACATGGAAAGAGGATCTGGAGGACAAGACCAAGACCAGCCAGTAGCCTAATGAACAGTACTCTGCGCTGTCTCCCCCAGTGACATGCCCCCGGTCACCAGAAGTGCTCAAGCAATGCCCGGATGTCGCATTTCAGGAATACCGTGGAGGGAGTTTCTGTGGATAAAAGGTTGATGAAGATAGATGATAGATAAGGTCCATTTCAATGCAGAAAGATTATTAGCTTCAGGTGTCTTGAGATGAAATAGAAATATGAATTCAAACTTTAAATGAACTGTTCCAATTTGATAAACTCCAATCCAACCCTAATATGTATGTTTTACTCAACTATGAAAAGAACCAATGTTAAACACACACATAGCTACACTAAAAAGTAATTTGGGATTGGAATCAAACTTTCATCTTTTCTTAAATGATTAAATTAAATATAAAAATTGTGGTAGTCACTAAAGTATATCTGAATCAGACCAATATTTTCCTTAGTTTAATACTATTTTCTTTGCTGTAAAAAATATCAATACTCGTGCAACATTCACGTTGTGCTTATTGAGCAGAATAAAGTATGCGAAGGTTTTGACAAAGGGTCAGACACAGGAAAGAGCACAGTTAAAACTACTGTTTTGGTTGGTTTCCTGGGATATGAGGCCTTTGAGTCAGACCTCAGTCACTGGGTAGGATATATCTGTAGCTCAGTTTGTACATCTGGTCTACCTTGGAGCAGTATTTCTCCTGTACACAGGTAATGTTTCCTCAGAGATTTGAACTCATTAGATATAAAATGTATCCCGAAAATGTTAGGTTTTATTTGAAAGAAACACAGTCTACACCCATCCTACGTGGACTCACAAAGCAGGAGCACGTTTGGCTGGCTTTCATGTCGCTCACATACGTGGAAGTCTGCTGAGACCGTGTTGAGAGAGAGAGTTGTCTGGGCAGAAATGAGTGGGTTATAAAACGTAAATGGTCGGACAAGGGGGGAAATAAATCTCTGTACAGGCAAGCCTAAAATAACCGCAAAAAGCAAGTCTAGGTGACGTTTTGCACAGCCCTCTCTGCACTTTAACCCACCCCACCGTGTCTGTTCTCGGGGGATCCGCGTGGTGCCCAGCCGTGCCTGCCAGGGGCTCTTCACACTGAGGGTGCAGAGGTGGCCTGTGCCTTCCTTCAGCGCAGGCTTTGATGGGTGACTGATGTTACAGTACAGGATGTTCCCGTCGTCACCTCATGCCGTTGCCAAGGCTGTGAGAGCAGCAGGGAGCACACTCGGACACAGTGCTCAGCCCCATGCGGGCATCACATCCTTTCAGTCATGCTTGGCACCGCTGTTGTCCCCTTTGCAGATGAGCTTCCCGAGTCTGACACCCAAGCGGGTTTGCCTGAGCATAGCCAGGCATCGAATTCGGGCTGCTGTGACTCAAAACTTCTGCTCTATTCTGTTAGACCATGTTCTTCCTGGGAAAATTAAAACAGTCTAGTCAGCCAGTGCCCAGCATGCAGGATCCCATACCGGAATTCTGTCCTGTTGAGTCACTTCTGGTTAACGTTTTCCCACACTGGAACTCACATTATTTGTGTATATCACAAACTGTCCTAAACTTGTGTTTACAAAGGCTGCTATCTCACCCAACTGATTCTCCCTTAAGAAAGGGCAACCCCAGGGTCTTTGTTTTCTATGGAGCAAGAGGACTTAGCCAATTTGCTTAGATGGAGAGAACTTCTAAAACCCTTTTTTTAATTATTAATTTTATCGTTCTTCTGTCAAATGCTCTACGCAAAATTACTGTTTAAGAAAATGATTGGAATAGCAGCAGAGATAATCTTGAAACGTTCCTTGGAATTAAGTTTTGGTAAATAATTATAATGATAATAATACTATTAGCTAAGCTAATAATGAATGCATACTAAGTGGAAATTAATTATGGGGTTAACGTTACTTGCATTGGAATATGACAATACCATTTTACTAAATACATTGTTTTTATGGCTCTGTTTTAGTGAATGGAAATTAATGTGAAGCTCAGGGTTTTCATGACTTCATTTCCAGGTTCCTTCTCCTGTCTCTGTTTTGCCAACCACAAATTCTTCCTACCACAAATATCTGCAAGTACATGAGTAATCCTATAACCCAAAGGCGGGGGTCCAGGAAGCCTGGGCTATAGCTTGGCTCTAAGATTTACTTAGATTTTTTAACTATTTAAATCACTTAATTTCTGTGTGCCATAGTTACTTTTTTGCACAATGAAGATATGTATCTTGTCCTAACGCCACCAGGGGTATTATGAGGATTGACCGGAATGAAAGTGATTTTATAATTTAAGGAAATTATGTCAATATGAGATATTGTTCTTAAACAAAAGAAATGAGCAAAGACAAAAGACATGGTCATACATTTCCAACCTCTGCTCTCCAGCTATACATAATTTTTAACAATAATTCAACCAGCCCAGAATTGCTATATTTTTTGCTTCAATTATAATAGGGTGTTGAATAAAAATAAGGTCATCTTTCATTTGTTCTTGTAAATAAATGAAGTTCATGGCTCCAGTTGATTATTTCAGATGTGTGCTCCATTAAACGTCTACAGGCCACAAATCTATTTAGGCATTCAAGCAACATGACAGATTTATAGCTTTAAAAACAATCTTATTTGCATAATCAGAAACTATATGGAAGGTTAAGTGAAACATCTAGGCTTGAACATTTATTTCCTACCAGTGGGACTATGAGTTATTTAAAAGCCTTTAATCGTCCAATATAGATGGGAATCTACTGTGTTTCATGCCTTGGGGCATGTGTTGGGAGAAACAGTAATGGGCAAAAATTGCCCCTGACCTCAAGGGGCATATGGTCCAGTGGACAGCATAGACATTAGCCATGTACTCTTACAAATTAAGGTAAAAACAACAGAAAATTTGCTCTAGAGGAAGACACATAGTACTGTGAGAAGGACCTTTTAATTACAAGATTTGGCTTAGTTGGGAAGGTCCAGGAGTCCATCTCTGAAAAAATGACAACCAATTCAAACTCTCAAGAAAGGGTCAGGGTTAGGTGGGCATAGAAGGGGGAGGGATACAGCATATGCCAAGCTCAGGTAACAGGTAAGGCTCTGAAAATTCCCAGGAACTGAAAATCAATTCCAATGTCTAGAATATGAGATTAAGAGAGACTAATGCATAAAATGAGACCAGAGAGAAGGCAGGAGACCAGATTATGCAGGGTTTGTAGTTTACATTAGCAATTTGGACTTTGTCCTAAAAATAATGGAAATTTATTGAGATCAGTAAACGGTTAAAACCTGAGAGATAGCATGATCAGATTTGCATTATTATAACAACATATCTGGCAGTATAATTTACTGCATTGGAGGAGAGCAAGGATGTGTATGGAAGACCAATTTGGAGACTATCATAGCTGTCTGATTCTAAGACGATGGTACTTTGGAAGAGGGTGTTGGACTAACAAGGTTACATTTATGCTGAAGAAGCAAACAACCTCAAAATTTCAATGACATAAAACAAACAAACAAACAAACAAAGATGTAACCGTTGTTTGTTCAGTGTCCACTGTGGGCCCAGGTGACCCAGCCAGCTGTCCTCCAGGCACAGTATTTCAGGCTGCTTTGACCCCGTGGCCACTGTATATCTATAAGTCCTTGCACAAATCCTAGGCGGAAGAGACAGAGTGGAAAATTGTACACCGATTTTAAGTACTTCCTCAAGGAAGTGGCCATAAAACCTTTGCTCACTTTTCATTGAATAAAACAAGTCACTAGCACCATGCCTTACTTCAAGGTGGTAGGGGATGAAACCACGCTGGAAGAAACAAGCTGCCAGCCGGTCTGTATCCTTCTAATCCAGTGATTCTATACTGGGTGTGATTTTGCCCGAGGGGACATTTTTCAATGTCTGGAAAAAACTTTGGTTGTTAAAACGGAGCGGTTCCTATTGGTATTTGGTGAGTAGAGTCCAAAGATGCTGCTAAACATCCTACAATGCACTGGACAGTTCCCCACAACAAAGAATTCTCTGTCCAGACATCAATATATTGTCTTTGAGAAACCTTGCTCTAGCCTTATGGACAATTGAAAATTGATGGATGGTTGAATCTTTCTTGCAATTCTGACTCAAGGAATGTGTAACTGTATATAGTACCTTGAGGAGCTTGCTAAGTACTATGCCAAGCAGCTGTACCTAAGATGGTTCACTGAGTTACCCCTACTTGGTGAGACACAGCTGCACTGGCTCATGGATGCTAGTCATTTATGCCCAACAGAGCTGTGTGCTTTGCAAGGAATAAAATGTTAAAGATGGCCTAGTTGATGGCTTCCCGGAGGTGAAGGCGTTCACATCCTCTCAGCATCATCTCTCAGGCCAAGTATACAGCAATGCTGAGAAATTGGAAGCTGTGCCTGGAGATTATAATCCCTAATACTGCATTATTGCCTGTCATATATCCTTCCTTAATGCTACATAAACTTTGTGCAGAGTGAAGCCTATCGTGTCTTGTAAGTGTGGTTATCAAGACCACTGCTTCTGGTTGGAGAGGACACGTTGCAAGAACACTCCATCTCTTAGTAAGCAACAGTAATGTCTACCTCAAGTGTTTGGAATTGAGATGATAAGAATGAGCAGTTTTGAGAGATATTGAGGAAGTGATGCAAATACTATTGTTCTTTTCCAATATCTATTTTGCATTATCTTCTTTGCCAATAAAGATTGGATTTTGTCTATGTGTCTTCCCTCCTCTGTGCCTCAGGCTAAGCTTGTTCCAATTCCGTTGCCAGTAATTGATTTAGGCATGGGCATGTAATATAATTTAGGCAAATGATATGTAAGGGAGAGGCCACCAGGAGCCTTCTGGGAAAATGTTTCTGCATTCTTAAAGAGAGATGCTTAAGAAGAGCTGGGCCTTTTAATCCACTGGGCATTGTTGAAATTGTATGTGTAGCTGAGATGTGCTGCAGTAATCTTGCAATTGTAATAGAAATAGTCTAAGGACAAGGCAGACTTGTTAATAATGATAAGAGATAGAAAGGTAGAGCAGAATGTGGGCTCTGATTTTACCAACCCTCGATATCTCTTGTACTAAGATTTCCTATTAACATTAAAAAAATTTAATTTTAAATAAATTTAAATTGACATGTGTTGCTGTTACATGTGGCTAAAGCGTCTTAAGTGATACTGAATTTAAAATCTACCAGACTCAGATAGAATGGATATGAGGAATGAAGAACAGGTTACTTAGATTTCTGGGTTGGTAACAGATGGGACTTGGTGGCCTTAATGAGCACTGGAAGAATACCAGGTTTAGTTAGGAACATCATAGTAAACTCTTTAGATATTTTGAGGTTTAGGGTCCTTGAATAATATAAGAGAGATTTCAAGCGGGCAGTTGGATATGTGTGTCTATAGTCCGGAGAAGAGATCTGGAGTGGAGATATTCATCTGCAATATTCATAAAGACACTCATACAAGGGCAAAGGTGATGATTTGTGGATATGGATGGAACTAGCCTAGAGAAAATGCACAGGAACAATAGCCTAAGGCCAAGCTTGCAAAACTTCAACATTTAATATTAATGTCCACACAGACAAGGATGAGCCTATGAATGTGGCCAAGAGGAGCAATCCAAGAGGCAAAATGAAACCAGAAGCATATTGTGCCACAGAAACCCAGAGAAGAGAGAGTTTGAAGAAGGAGGGAGAAATTGACAATGTCAAATGTGATAAGTCAAAAAGATTAAGAGGCAAACATTTCTTTTTAATTTAAAACTATTGAAAATGATACATAATTTTATTAAAATATCATATTTGGATAGCATAAATTTTTCACATGCATTATCTCTTTTGAATCTCTGCACAACTGTTAGAAATGAATCGAACAGTTATTGTTAGATCAATTTGGCACAGGGGTAATGAGCCTTAGATAATGCTACGTCAATTATCCACATAGCAATGGAGTAGCCAAACTAGAGTTCAAACTCATGGTGGACAAACTCCTGCTTCAGGGCTTTTTCCATACTTCCCCAATATTTCTTACAAGTGACTCTCTTGCCAGCAATGGTGAGTTAATTGTGAGTCACCTACTAGAAAAAAGGAGAGGGAGGGAAACAGACAGACCAAATAGACATATACTGAGCACTGTAGGACCTGCATTACATGACAGTGTCCCTGAGGCTTCTTTCAACCAAATATCTGCCACATATTCAGCCATGTAGGGACAGAGTCAGTCTCCTGACAAGGTAAGACTTCCAGTGATTGAGGGTTGTGAACAGAGGCAGATGGAATTAAATGTCCACCATTTGGAGGTGGGATAAGGGGCTTTAAATTGTGTAATGAGAGAACCACATTTACCCCCTTTGGAAACATGAGTTACATATGCTCAAAACAATTATGTAAGATAGATATTGATGAGTGTATTTGTTTGCTAGGACTGCCATAAGAAAGTACTAGAAATTGGGTGCCTTAAACAACAGAAATGGATTTCCCCACAGTTCTCACAGTTCTGGAGGCTGAGGTTGATGCCTTCTGAAGGCTGCAAGAGTCTCCTTCATGTGTCTGCACGAGAGATGGTTCTGGTGGTTTGCTGGCAATCTTTGGAATTACTTGGTTTGTAGAGGCATCACTCATCTTCTCCTGGTATCTGCCTGTATGGCTCTGCATCCAAATTCCCCATTTTATAAGAACACCAGTCATATTGTCAGAGCTCATCCTAACAACTTCGTCTTAACTACTTACATCTTCACTAACTCCGTTTCCAAATAGGGTCACATTCTGAGGAACCGAGGGATAGGAGTTCAGCATATGATTTTGGGGGGACACAATTTAACTCATAATAATAAACTTCTCCTAACAATGAGTAAAACTGAAATAGATGGCTGGCTGATGACATAAATGTAGACATCTATATACATATACCTACAGCGACCGACACTCCGGCATGTGTGTGAGACCTCCAGATTCTTGGTCAGAGAAACACATAAACGCTTGGTTTATTATTCATATGAAAAATGGCAGCCTGACTGGTATCTTGCCAAGGTTCCCACACCCTCATCCCCACAGGGTGACACAGTGAGGACAGGATATCAGCTGCACATGCAGTGGGGCACATCCCCCTCAGGAGAATGGAAAATTAGCCTCTGCTTACATATCTGCCCATTCTGCCCTCTAGAGATAAACACTTCTAATTACTAAAATGTCAGTAATTTTCCTCTGGGGGAGAAGGAAAAGGTATGTTTTGGCTTCTTACCCTAAACTGTAAGCAAATGACTCTGGATAGGGAAAGATGAGGGTTTTATCTTTACTACCCTGGGACTTTTCCAGGGAGAGACAGTCTCTATATGTCTCTGGAGGGATACATTACTCTAGCTTCCAAGGCTATTTGCTATTCAAATATGTTTTTTGTTCAGAAAAGCTGGACCATACAGGAACAAGAGAAATTCAATGAGAAGTGTCTCTCAACAGTTTATCAGAAGGGCTCAGTCGTGAAGTTAAGGAAATTGATAGCTAGGACAGTGTCCTTATTTAATTTTACAAACAATCTTTAAATCTCTTTAAGGATTTAACATACTGCATTTTATTAGCTTATTCGTGAGCCAGTGCCTAGCTGGAGACTTGGTAGCTTACAAGTGTTCCATAAATTATTGTTTAATTAATATATAAAACAAAACAAAGCAAAACTCTTCACATATTTTGCTCTATAACTTTCATGCATTTATTGTCATCCTTTAACCTTTCTATCTTGGAAGGTTAAAATATAATAATTTATCTATCATTTGTCTTCTTTCAATGGCTTAATTACTACACAGATTCAAATATCCCTAAGACATTTTAATCTTCAAGTTTCTTTCTTCCTTTATTTTTCTTCCTACATCAGCTTTGTCTCTTTATCTTCTTTTTATTCCTCTTTAATCTTCTAGGCCAAACATTCATGTTATTAGTACAAATGTTCCAGGTGCTTAAAATTAAGTTAAATGAATTATTTTTGATTGGAGAAAATCCTATTTTTCAAAATCCAATTAACCTCCTCATTTAAATAGCTCCTGCATATGAAGAGATATGTTTCTTTTCCAAATTAAAAGGAATTGAACTTTTATTTCAACTCACAACTTTTAAATAACACCTTGAGACAATCTCATTTTATCCATATTTGACCGTTTCTAAAGTATTCTTGAGTTACAATTCTGAATAACATTTCATGTATATGGAGATCTATATGGAGTGACTGTTACTTCCCAACAAAATAAATAGTTGTTGGGCATAGCTGCCTGGGATATATCACCAACTAGTTTACCAGATGACAAGCTGTTCCCGCAGGGTTTTTTGTACTGCCATGGTGTGCTGCAAGGAGATACAAGGAATGGGGATATCACACTCCACTCCTACAATAAACTCCAAAGGGCTACATGCTTATACCTTTAAATAATGCCTTCTCTTTCTTTATTTCAGGTTTTGGACCAAGGGCCTTTAGAAGACCTAAATATTATTTACTTTAATGTAATGCCACTCTGTTTTTAACAAACCTAAGAACAAAAATAGAGCCACTAATGGCTATGCAGAGTGACTTACAAGCTAACCAAAAGAGGAATAAAAAATAACAATAAAAGTTAAAGGTGTACAAGAGATAGTATGGTTATGAAACTTTTGCCAGTTGCCTCAAACTCAAGGCACATATCTGAAAGAAGAAATGAATAAAACAGATGTATTTAATTGGTTGGGGTTCAGTTTAATAAGCTTTTGATTTAATGTTATCTGCTTAGCTTGATTATGTATTAGTTCATGCATAAGACAGATTTTTATTCCTTGCCTATAGTTGGAGATGGACAAAGTAGACCCTCTACCCTTCCCAACTTCTGGTAACCACTATTCTACTCTTTATTTCTATGAGAACAGTTGGCAATTTCAGCCCTAATTCTAAGGCAGGCTTACAGAGTAGACCTGGTTTCAACTCTCATGTCTTACTCGGAGAGGGACCATGGAGTATTACACTTAACATTTTTAGGAGTCCGATATGCTTCAGTCAAATAGGGATAATGATTCTTACCTTTGAGATGTGTTATGGATTTATAGGTAATGTACCTGGCATAGTACCTAGTCCACAACAGTCACACATATTTTATAGTTGCTACTAGATGATCTGGGGGAGGAGTACACTAGAAGGCAGTACCAATGCCTTGCTCCTTTCTTTTCCAAATAAAACAAGCATGATGAATCTGGTCTTTCCCATGCACAGACAGATTGGGTAGCAGAATAAGTGGTGGTATTTCGCGTGCTGTAGGAATGTATCTCACATGCTGTGGGAATGCCCTCTTCCGTTCCAAATTTCTCCTCCTGCTTAATGAAGTCTTAGTTAAAGAAGAATACTAAGGCTTTAATTCCACAGAGACAAGGCTTAGAATATGCCATCCCTGGGAAAATAACAAGGCACTGAGACATAGGAGGGAGGAGAGTTTGAAATTGGGAGATGGAAGAAAGAAAGGTTATCAGGTGGAGAAAGCCTCAGGCTTTCCATCACTGCCTAGTCCGTCAGTTTACTGGTCTTAATAGTTAGCAGATCATGTAGAAATTCTGTGAAATTCTTCTGCAATAAACAATCAACAGAAGGGGATAAGTTATTTTTTTTTAAGACCATTAAAGGTCTCCTAAAATATTGTATATTCTAAACCATAAATCTTAAAAAACTAGAATTTTTAATAAACTAGAATAGAATAAAATTAATTAGAAGCTATCAGACTTCAGTGCCTGGAGTAAGTAAGCATGTATTATTTTATATATATATGTATAAACATATATGTGTTTATACATTCACATATATACATATAGCTGTACCATGATATAAAATGCATTCTTTCTCTGGATATATTTATCAAAAAGTTTGGAAGCTGCTGCTCTAAATGGCTTACATTAACCCAGAGCAGAAGTTTTTGAATAATTTGAAATTAGTTTTGATTGCTGTTGTTTGTTTTGCTTTAAAGGACGTGAAACTTCAGAAACTGGAGCTACTTTGAAGCATGATCATAAAATGCTAGATAAGATTATTAACTCTTTAAAAAAAAAATCAAATTCTTCCATTGGGAACATTGGTCCCTTCTGCAAGGACTACTGGCTCCTTCCAAAGCAAGTACCTTTCTTCTACTTCCTTAATGATACATAGCATACAGCCCGGCTCACCCGTGAGGAAACTGCATTCACTGGCCACAAAGTGACTGCTCGTCTGAGACCATACAGACAGAACCTCCTGCAGCTGCAGCATTTGCCTCAAAGATCCCTGGATTACATGAAATACATTTGGCAACATTTTATCTTCTTTCTTGACACATGTTCAGAACTTCCGTGTAGGTAACCAGTTTAATCTTCATCACACCTCACTTGATGGGCTCGTTTAAGGTCCTGAATCTAATGTTGAGTTTATAATTTTTGTATTATTTGTGTTTAATGTAGGTCCCAAATTTGAGCAAGTTTCAAATCTCACAGAAGCTGGAACCACCCCTGCACTAATCATAGACTAACCAGTATTTAATTTAATATTAATAGTATTAAATTAAAGAGATCTTGCCTTACACGTACTTGAAAACCCAACCATTTATAGTATTAGGAGTTTTATGGGTATATATAGATGAGTTATGGAAATAGATCGAACTTGCTCTTGAGAGAGTCATTTATTTCTCTGAAAATCTGTTTCTCAACAGCTAAATAGAAAGAATTACTCACAATGTAATTCTGAGGATTAAATGTAAACTCCCACAGGCACAATAGTGACTAAATGTTAAAATATCCCTCCCAACCTCAGGCTGAAAATAGGCCCATAAGAGAACTGAGTTGACTTACTCCTCCTCAACCTGCTTCTGCCAAAGCTCCCAGTTCTAGTAAAAGTGGGAACTGAATGAGCGGAAAAAAAGAAAGGAAAGAAAAGAGAGAGAAAGAATGAAACAGAGAGGAAGGAAGGAAGGAAGGAAGGGAGGGAGGGAAGAAGGAAGGGAGGGAGGAAGGAAGGGAGAAAGAGAGGGAGGGAGGGAGAAAGAGAAAGAAAAGGAAACGCAAGAGAACAAAAGAACATGAATTACATGCACTCCCCCATGTCCTGGCCATGAGGTTTTTAATACAGTACTCTGCTTCTCTATTAATGTGAAAGCATCAGTAAATTTTGGTAATTCTCTGATTCATAGGTACGTAAAGCAGTATCTGAAATCAAAAATATATTCCACTGGCTACGTCCCACTACACCAATACATCTGACCATTTTAACCAACCCAGAAGGGAAAGAAACAATTTATTAATACTACACTATTATACAAAACAGACGCTTGGCACCATAAGGCTAAAACATCACGTGAGTAATTGAAGTTGACTCTTGTCACACATTTGTTTAGCCATCAGGCTGAGATCAACCTTAAAGACCACCCTTTATATTACCAAAATGAAAAAAGTCATCTTCAAAAATATTCAAGTATCTCTTTGTGCAAAGAAGTTTCAGAACACTAAGGTAATGGAAAATGAAAAGAAAATGAATATTATTGTGGTGGATTCTGTGAGACAGGCTTTGTTCTCTCCCTTAACTCCAAATGCATTTCAAAAAGCATGAAATGCTATCAGTTAAGGAAGGCAAGTTAAAGATAGCCGCATTATAACTGATGAAGGACTGCTAAATGTTTGGACAGTGATCATCAATTTACCATCATTGGCAGACATCTTCCCTGAGAGCCATTTCATAAATTCTCCAGCTCACTGCAACCAGAAGAAAGCTGCTCCCGGACAGCTTTACAGATTGCCAGCTGTGAACAGCCCACCCCACCCCTTGTCACAGCTCAGGGAGTTTGCATGACAAAAGAATAATTGAATTGGTAATGCAACAGTACATGACATAGATCACCATTTTGCAACAGGAACGTTTAAGTCATGAATAATGAAGTGATTTCCTCCAGAGTAATTTATGGAACAGGTACATTAGCAAAGCAAGCTCCTGTAGTTGTGCAAATGCAGGGCACCTCTGACCCAGGGGAGCTCAGGGAGGTCTCTCAGCTCATTTAAATCCTTTTCTTTGTGACTTCCACTTAGGGCAGGTAGCAGGGCAGCAGGTGTGAGGAAGGGGGAATGTTTTTGTTTTATTATATTTTATTTTTTATGCTCTGTGGCATCTGGCCACAAAAGTAAGAGAGAGGTTTGCTAAAGCGGCTTAATATTGAACATCAAGCAGCTGCCAAAGAATCATAACTTCTGTTATTTCTGACCTCTATTGAGTTTGCATGATTACTTCTGGTCACTCTGCTGAATGCAAACCACTCAAAAATTAGTGCTGCCACCAGGTTAGCTGTTGGGAAGCAGATGTGTGGAAAAATAAGACTCCACTCTGCCTTCAGATATTGAAAACATTGCTTTTTCTCATTTACAAAATCTACATCTCTATTTATAACAAACATTTTATTTGAAGAATAAGAAGAGTACTTACTTGTTATTTAGAAAAGGTCCTGAGGAACTGCTAGTTACTCTTTCATCAATAGAGAAGCTGTCTTAGAAGAGTTTAATGAAAATATGGAAGAAAAAGAGAGAATGAGAGAAACAGCATTGTTTGGGGAAGAAAAGATGATGATTAAATACAACTCTTGGAGAGCAGAGAATGACGCCCCAAAGTGTGGTGCTTTTGCATGCTGAGCACTTTGCATTAAAAGAAATTGGAAGGCCTCAGAAACTTGCACAGAACCAAGAATTTTCTAATATTCTCTTGTTCCTATCCCTCCCCAACCCCACCTCCTGCCAGCACAGGAAAGGACTCTCTCTGGACTTTCCTATCTAACTAACAAAACTTCTTTCCAAAACAAAAATGTAGTTGTCCTAAAACCCCATCCCTAGGAATCTCATCAAACAACCAGGAGAGATCAACTACCAAAGATAGGAGACTAAAAATCATCACCACACCCAGACATACTTTACATCTATTGGGGGAGCAGCTCTGAGACCTTCCCACCATCTCCTCCAGACCTCAAAGGTTTGTCCCAAGCTGTTATTCTTTAGCTTACTCATTACTCCCCCCAAATCATTTGCTACTCCTCTAAAAATTACCTACAGTATCCCCATTTTCCTCTTCCCTATGAAGAGGGTATTGAAGCCTCAACCATGCGGCACCTCTCTGAGTTCATATTTGTGGAACTTTCATGTGTGTACATATGTTAATAAATTTGTTATTGCCTTTTTCCCTATTAATCTGTCTATTGTTAGTCATTTCAGTGAAACTTTAACGGGCAGAAAGAAAGCTTTCTAAGAGAAAGTCCATTGGATTCTCGGGTTGGTATCAGTGATTAGAGAAAACAAAAGTGGATTAAATACAAGAATCATAATAGTTAGCACAATAATAGTAATAATAGCTACTATTTGTTAAGTTTTTTCTGTATATCACGTATTGTGCTAAGCGTTTCATATACATTTTCTTATTTCATCTCACTAGAAGCTCCATAGAGTTGATAATATGTTTATTCCCATTTTAGAGATAAGAAACTAAAGAATCAGAAATGTTAAGTAACTTGATGAAAGTTACCAAGTGGCTGAACTGGAGAGTAAGCCAAGCTTGGTTTTATCCCAAAACATCAAAGCATTATATTTATTCAGCTAAATGAAAATCAAATGAAACAAACCAAGGAGAAAATAATTTTTTCTTAGAGCAAGGCAAAACTGAGACCATTTCTGTACAATCCACTATGCTAGTCACTAGCAATACATAAATGAAGAAAGCATAGTTTCTGCCTTCAAGATGCCCATAGTCGGGGATGCTGAAGATGGCAGAGTGGAGGTGACCTCCTGGATTCGTGCTCCCGGAGAGGAAGGCATGGATCTCGACCTGCCACAATGCTAGAGGATCGCTCCCCTGCAAGACCAATGGTGTGAACCCATGGAGAATCAACGTGGGACACAGAGAACAAGAAAAAACAGAGGTGAACGGGAAATACGATCGAGAAAATCTGGAGAGTGCGGGACAGCGGTACCCGCCTCAGCAACAAGTGAGGCGGGTTCAGCCCCACAGCAAAGCGGCTTGTTCTCCCCACTGACCTCCACACCCGCACAATCAGGGATCTGCCTGAAGTCGGTGCAGAATCACCGCGGGAGACGTGGAGCTCTGTGGACAGGTGACATCAGTGGGAAACAGCCTAGACTCTAGGGGATCTCCGCAGCAACGCGGCACTTAAAGGGAAAGGGGTGGAACTGCGCTAAGGCAAAAAAACCACGAAGGGTCGCGGAATTACAGATCTTTATTTTATTTTATTTTATTTTCTTCTTCGGCAGCCCTCTAGCTGGGGAACTACTGTGGGCTCCGGTGGTCGCCGGGCCCCCGGCTCTGGTGCCTGCCGGACCCTGAACATTCACCCCCGGCGCCGTGATCTGCGGGCGTGGTCGCCATCTCGGGGGTCCACAGCCTAGCCACTGCGGAACCATAGGGTGCCCTTGGCTCCCCAGGCAGCTCCCTCCCCTAGTCCGTGAAGCCACGCCAAGAGCTCTGGCTTTGTATGAACTCTGTGGAAAGGTGACATCAACGGGGAACAGCTTAGACTCTATGAGATCTCCGCAGGGATAACGCTTAGAGGGAGAGGGGTGGAGCTGCACTAAGGGGAAAGGCAGCGAAGAGTGCAGAATTACAGATTTTTTTTTTCTTTCTTCTCTTTTTTTTTTTTCTTTCCTCTTTCTTTTCGGAGGCCCTCTAGCCAGGGAGCTACTGTATACTCCTGAGCTCGCCAGGCCCCCAGCTCTGGTGCCTGCCAGACCCTGAACATTCACTCCCCGTGCCGGCGATCTGCAGGCGGGCAGTCGCCATTGTGGGGTCCAAGGCACAGCCACTGCAGAGCCATAGGGTGCCAGGCGGCTCCCCAGGGGGCTCCCTCCCCTGGTCCATGGACCCTCTCTAGGACCCCCGCCCGTGTGTGAACACTGAGTGCTTCCCCAGACACAAGAGTGCGGATCCTGGACCTTGGGGACATTGGGCCAGGGTAGACCTTTGCCCATGGGAGCTGCAGCAGCTGGGGCACTGAGCGAGTGAGGGCACTGCCTCCTCCCCCTAGCCAGTGTCTTTCCTGCGGAAAGAAACAGAAACCACACATCTAGAGGAAGAACCAAAAGACAGGAAAAAAAATAAATAAATAAATAATGAGAGAGAGAGAGAGAGAGAGAGAGAGAGAGACTCTCTGCTTGCAAATAGTGTGAATCCTGCCTGCTAACTGAAAGTCCACAACACAGTGACTTAACTCGCCAAACCAGTCTTAGGTCAAACCAATCCTCTGGGGCTGGACTCATCAGAAGCAGCCCCCCAACTGAGATAGAAAAAACTCTAAACAATATGCAACAGTCTCCCCCTCTGGACAAAGGAAGCAACATACCTAGATTGCTTCACAGCCTAAGAACAGAGTACAAGGTGTGCTGCTAGCCAGACTAAAGCTGTAAGAAAACATCTAATGATAGATCTAGATGGGAATGGCTCAGCGGAAAAATATGGAGAGCATAAAGAATCAAACAGAAATCTCACCCCCAAAGAGAAATACCAGCTCTCTACCAATTGACACAGACCAGATTCAAAATACCAACATGTTACAGGAAGAATTTCAATTATGGATTATAAATAAGCTGAATAATATACAAGAAAAAATGGATAACCAACACAAAGAAACCACAAAAAAAAATCCAGGATTTGGAAGAAAAATTCACTAAGGAAATTGAAATATTGAAGAAAAACCAAACTGAACTCCTAGAAATGAAGAATTTATTCAGGGAGCTACAAAACACAGTGGAAAGTCTCAAGAGCAGGGTAGCTCAAACAGAAGACAGAATCTCAGAGATTGAAGATAACTCTTTCCAATTAAATAAGTCAGTCACAGAGATAGAGCAAAGAAATAAGAAAAAAGATCAGAGTCTACAAGAAATGTGGGATTATGTGAAGAAGCCTAACATGAGAGTTATTGGCATTCCTGACAGTGAAGAAGATAATAAGCAAGGGAAGGATAAGCTATTTGAAGACATAATTGAGGAAAATTTCCCAGGCCTTGCTAAAACTCTAGATATACAGGTTCAAGAAGCTCAAAGAACCCTTGGGAGATTCATACCAAATAAGAAAACACCATGCCACGTAGTCATCAGACTGACCAAAATATCCACTAAAGAGACCCTTCTTCGAGCTTACAGAGAAAGAAACAAGTAACATACAAAGGAAAATCCATCTGAATTACACCAGATTTCTCAACTGAAATCTTACAAGCAAGAGGAGACTGGGGCCCCATTCTCACTCTTCTGAAACAGAATAATGCCCAGCCAAGAATCTTATACCCAGCTAAGCTCAACTTTATATATGAAGGTGAAACTAAGACATTCTCAGATAAACAAAAACTCAGAGAATTCACCAAGGCAAGACCAGCTCTCCAAGAAGTACTCAAAACAGAGCTACACACAGACCAGCACAAGAAAGACCCATGAATATAAAACTACTCAAGAGAAGATAAAAACTCAGTTATCACAATGGCTCAAGTGAGAAAACAGAATAATGAAATTCAACCCAACATGAGGAACAGAAATCAGTTTCACTTATCAATTCTCTCATTAAATGTGAATGGATTGAATTTCCCACTCAAGAGACATAGACTGGCCCAATGGATAAAAAAAACAAAAACCAAGTATCTACTATCTTCAGGAAACTCACCAAACCTGCAAAGATGCATTTGGACTGAAAATAAAAGGATGGAAATCGATATTTCAAGCAAACAGTAGCCAAAAGAAAGCTGGTGTGGCAGTTTTAATTTGCAATAACTTAGTTTTTAAACCAACAAAAGTAATAAAAGACAAAGATGGTTACTACATACTGGTGAAAGGCACAATTCAACAAGAAGACATAACCATACTTAATATATATGCACCCAACTTAGGCGCACCCAGATTCATAAAGCAAACCCTACTTGATCTAAACCAAATGATAGACAACAATACTGTATTAGCTAGAGACTTTAACACCCCACTGACAGTACAGGACAGATCCTCCAAACAGAAAATAAGCAAAGAAATAATGGACTTAAATAGAATGCTAGAACAAATGGGCCTGACTGACATCTACAGGACATTCTACCCAAAGTCCACTGAATATACATTCTTCTCATCAGCTCATGGGACATTCTCTAAGATTGACCATATCCTAGGACATAAAGCATGTCTTAAAAAATTTTAAAAAATAGAAATTATACCATACATCTTCTCAGGTCACAGCGGAATAAAAGTAATAATGAACCCTAAGAGGAACTCTCATTCCTACTCAAAGTCATGGAAGCTAAACAACCTTCTCCTGAACGATTATTTTATAAAGGAAGAAATCAAGTTGGAAATCAAAAGATTCTGTGAATTAAACGACAAAGGAGACACAACTTATCAAAATCTATGGGACACAGCTAAAGCAGTCCTGAGAAGAAAATTCATTTCCATAAATGCCTATATCAAAAAGACACAATACTTACAAATAGACAACCTAATGAATAGACTCAAAGAGCTGGAGAAAGAAGAACAGACTGACCCCAAACCCAGCAGAAAGTGAGAAATTATTAAGATCAAATCAGAATTAAATGAAAAGGACAACAAAAATACCATAAGGGAAATTAATAAAACAAAAAGTTGGTTCTTTGAAAAGACAAACAAAATAGACACACCTCTGGCTAGACTAACCAAGAGCAGAAAAGAAAAATCTCTAATAACCTCCATCACAAACATGAAAGGAGAAATCACAACCGATGCCACAGAGATACACATTATCATCTATGAATTCTACAAGAATCTTTATGCACACAAACTGGAAAATGTGGAGGAAATGCACAATTTTTTAGAAACACATAGCCTTCCCAAGCTCAATCAGGAAGAAATAGAATTCCTGAATAGACCAATATCAAGAACTGAAATTGAAACAGCAGTAAAAAACCTTCCCAAAAAGAAAAGCCCTGGTCCAGATGGGCTTACACCAGAATTTTACCACACATACAAAGAAGAACTGGTGCCCATCCTACATAAACTATTCTCCAATATCGAGAAGGGTAGAATTCTCCCCAACAGGTTTTGCCAAGCCAATATAACATTGATACCCAAACCAGGAAAAGATACAACAACAACAAAAAAACTACAGACCAATTTCTCTCAGGAATATAGATGCAAAAATTCTCAATAAAATCCTAGCAAATCGTATCCAAGTGCTTATCAAAAAAATAATCCATCACGACCAAGTGGGCTTCATCCTACAGATGCAGGGGTGGTTCAACATACGTATCTATAAATGTAATAGATAAATGTAAATCTATAAATGTAAATCTATAAATGTAATTCACCACATAAATAGGAGCAAAAATAAAGACCATATGATCCTCTCAATAGATGCAGAAAAAGCATTTGACAAAATTCAACACCCTTTTATGATAAGAATGCTTAACAAAATAGGCATAGACGGGGCCTATCTAAAAATGATGCAAGCCATATATGACAAACCCACAGGCAACATAATACTAAATGGGGAAAAATTGAAAGCATTCCCACTCAGAACCAGAACCAGACAAGGCTGCCCACTGTCCCCATTACTTTTCAACATAGTATTGGAAGTCCTTGCGAGAGCTATCAGGCAAGAGAGCAGAATCAAGGGAGTCCACATAGGGAAAGAAGAGACCATCACTCTTTGATGATGATATGATGTTATATCTGGAAAACCCCAAGGATTCAACCAAGAGACTCCTGGAATTAATGAATTCAGTAAAGTCTCAGGTTACAAAATCAATGGACACAAATCAGAGGCATTCATATATGCCAATAACAGTCAAATGGAGAACCAAATTAAAGACTCAATACTCTTCAAAATAGCAACAAAGAAAATAAAATATCTAGGAATATATTTAACTAAAGAGGTAAAGAACCTCTATAGGGAGAACTGTGCAACACTGAGGAAGGAAATTGCAGAACATGTAAATAGGTGGAAAACCATACCATGATTGTGGATCAGCAGAATCAACATTGTTAAAATGTCTATACTACCCAAAGTAATCTACAGATTCAATGCAATCCCTATTAAATTACCAACATCATTTTTCACAGATTTAGAAAAAATAATTATACACTTTGTATGGAATCAGAGAAGACCCCGTATAGCAAAAGCAATTTTCAGCAATAAAAACAAAATGGGAGGTATTAATTTGCCAGACTTCAAACTATACTACAAGGCTGCGGTTCTTAAAACTGCCTGGTATTGGCACAAGGGCAGGGACACAGACCAGTGGAACAGAACAGAAAATCCAAATATAAAACCATCCTCATATAGCCATCTAATCTTTGACAAAACAGACAAAAACATACTCTGGGGACAAGAATCCCTATTCAATAAGTGGTGCTGGGAAAACTGGATAGCCACATGGAGAAGACTGAAACAGGACCCACAGATTTCACCTCTCACAAAAATCAAATCACGGTGGATAACAGATTTAAACCTTAAATGGGAAACGATTAGAATTCTAGAAGAAAATGTAGGAAAGACTCTTACAGACATTGGTCTAGGCAAAGAATTTATGAAGAAAACCCCTAAGGCAATCACAGCAACAACAAAAATAAATGAATGGGACCTGATTAAATTAAAAAGCTTCTGCACAGCCAAAAAACAGTCACAAGAATAAACAGACAACCTATAGAATGGGAAAAAATTTTCGCATACTACAGATCAGATAAAGGACTGATAACAAGAATCTATTTAGAACTCAGGAAAATCAGCAAGAAACAAATCAAACAACCCTATCAAAAAGTGGGCAAACGACATGAATTTAAACTTTTCAAAAGAAGATAGAAGAATGGCCAACAAACATATGAAAAAATGCTCAACATCTCTAATCATCAGGGAAATGTAGATCAAAACCACAATGGGATATCACTTAACTCCAGTGAGAATGGCCTTTATCAAAAAGTCCCAAAACAACACATGTTGGCGTGGATGCGGAGAGACAGGAACACTCATACACTGCTGATGGGACTGCAAACTAGTGCAACCCCTGTGGAAAGCATTATGGAGATACCTTAAACAGATTCAAGTAGACCTACCATTCAATCCAGCAATCCCATTACTGGGCATCTACCCAAAGGAACAAAAGTCATTCTATAACAAAGACACCTGTACCCGAATGTTTATAGCAGCACAATTCACAATTGCAAAGATGTGGAAACAACCCAAATGCGTATCAATTCACAAATGGATTAGTAAATTGTGGTATATGTATACCATGGAGTATTACTCAGCTATAAGAAATAACGGTGATACGACATCTCTTTGGTTCTCCTGGAGAGAGTTGGAACCCATTATATTAAGTGAAGTATCCAAAGAATGGCAAAACAAGCATCACATGTACTCACCAGAAAATTGGTTTCCCTGATCATCACCTAAATGCACTTTGGGAAATGATACCAACTGGATATCAGACTGAGGTGGGGGGTGGGGAGAGGGGATGGGTGTATGCCTGCATGATGAGTGCATTGCGCACCATCTGGGGAATGGTCATGGTTGAAGGTGCTGACTCAGAGAGGTGGGGGGTGGGAGGGGGAGGGGATGGAGGTATGACTACGTGGTGAGTGCCAGGCGCACTGTCTGGGGAATGGACACACTTGAGGCTCTGACTCAGGGTGATGGGCAGGACATGGGCAATGTATATAACCTGAGCTTTTGTACCCCCATGATGAGCTGAAATAAAAAAAATAAAAAGATGCCCATAGTCTCGTGAGAGAAGCAAAGTCATAAACAAATAATCATATGTATGTTAATTTTGGTGTATAATGGATGGTGTATCAACCTAGGTTCTTTAGGTACAAGCAAAATAAATGGACTCTGGTCAAGTAAAGCAGGAAGTGATTCAACCAGAAAAATAGAGAGTGATTGTATTGGTCAGAGTAACTAACATTATTGTAAGAACCACTCACCTACATCGCAGTGGCTGAAATCGACAGAAGTTTCATTATTGTGTATGTCATAATCTGGTACAGTTGGGGTATCTGCTAAACAGTGACCCAAGGATTTAAGCTGCTCCATCTTGTGGCTTTGCCTCAAAGTGGTTTTGAAGGAAGAGAATGACAGAGGAGGCATATTGGTTCTTCCCCACTTGGCCCAGCAGTCCACTGCCTGGAACCAATCATATGCCCCAAAATAACTACAAACAAGGATGGGAAATGTAGGGGAACACATGGGACATGTGGTGGATAGTAATGCTCTCTGGTTTGTAGGACTCATGGTAAGGCAAGAGCATCGGGCTTGAGGCAAGAAGGCAATCAAGATATCCTGGGAAATGTGGCCATCCATTAGGAAGTGACTGCTGGGGTGAATAGGCACCAATGGTTTCTCTCTCTTTACATCTCTGCACTCAAGAGATTCCACATGTTGTCTACATGAAGGTGAAACACCTTGATTTACAGCCCACACATGCAGAGAAAGAGTTAGTCTCCAAACAGAAAATAAGTAGGAATAAGGATTAAGAGGTGAATGAGAATTATTAGGTGGAAAGAGGGAGAGGGAAAAATATTTAAAGCAAACACACAGAAAAAAAATGATGTGACTATTTAAATGTGGATTGCATTGAATCTGTAAATCACTTTGGGTAATATAGACATTTTAACAATGTTGAGTCTCCTTATCCATAAGCATGATATGTTATTCCATTTGTTTACATCCTCAGCGATTTCCTCTCTCAGTGTTTCATAGTTTTCCCTCTAGAGGTCTTTCATTTCCTTGGTTAAATATATTCCTAGGTATTTTATTATCTTTGTTGCTATTGTGAAAGGTATTGAATCTTTGATTGGATTCTCAGCTTGACTGTTGTTGGTGTATAGGAATGCTACTGATTTGTGTACATTGATTTTATAACCTGAAACTTTGCTGAATTTATCAATCCAAGGAGTCTCTTGGTAGAATCTTTGGGGTGTTCCAGATATAGGATCATATCATCAGCAAAGACCGATAGTGTGACCTCTTCTTTCCTCATTTCAATACCCTTAATTTCCTTCTCTTGTCTGATTGGTCTGGCTAGGACTTCCAGCACATGTTGAATAAAAATGGTGACAGTGGGCAAGCTTGTCTGGTTCCAATTCTAAGCAGGAGCGCTCTCAATTTTCCTTCATTCAGTATGATGTTGGCTGTGGGTTTGTCATATATGGCTTTTATAATTGTGAGGTGTGTTCAATCTATGCCTATTTTGTTAAGAGTTCTTGTCATAAAAGGGTGATAAATTTTGTCAAATGCTTTTTCTGTGCCTATTGAGGGGATCATATGGTCTTTGTCTTTGCTTCTATTTATGTGGTGAATCACATTTACAGATTTGCATGTATTAAAACATTCTTGCATCTCTGGAATGAAGGCCACTTGTTCGTGGTAGCTTTTTTTTTTTTTTAACTTGGTGCTGAAGTCAATTTTCTAGAATTTTAATGAGAATTTTTACATCTATATTCATAAGGGATATTGGTCTATAGTTTTCTTTTTTTGTTGTGTCTTTTCCTGGCTTTGGTATCAAAGTGATTTTGCCTTCATAGAACAAGTTGGGAAGGATTCCTTCCTTCTTGATGTTACGAATTCATTTCTGCAGTATAGGTACCACTTCTTTATAGGTCTTGTAAAATTCAGCTGTGAAACCAGCTGGTGTGGGACCTTTCTTTTGTCGAAGATTTTTATTGGTGCTTCAGTGTTCTTACTTGATATTTTATATTGCTCTGTTCAGGAGTTCTATTTCTTCCTGATTGAACAAAGAGAGGTTGTGTGTTTCCAGGAATATGTCCATTTCCTCAACATTTTCAAGTTTATGTGCATAGAGGTTTTTATAGTATTCAGAGAAGATATTTTGTATTTCTGTGATATTTTTCACAGATCTAGAAAAAAATAACTCTATACTTCATATGGACTCAGAAAAGCACCCAAATAACCAAAGCAACATTAAGCAAAAAGAACAAATTGGGAGGCATCAATTTACCAGACTTTAAGCTATAATCCAAAGCTATAGTAACCAAAACAGCATGGTACTGGCACAAGAACAGAGACATAGACCAATGGATTAGAACAGAGAACCCAGATATAAAACCATCCTCACATTGCTATCTGATCTTTGATAAAGCAGCCAAAAACACATAATCGGGAAAAGAATCCCTATTTAATAAATGGTACTGGGATAATTGGATAGCCACATGTAGAAGACTGAAACAGGATCCACACCTCTCATGTCTCACAAAATTAATTCACAGCTGATAACAGATTTAAACTTAAGGCATGAAACTATAAGAATTCTAGAAAAAAATGTTGGAACAACTCTTATGGATATCAGCTTAGGCAAAGGTTTTATAAAGAAGACCACAAAGGCAACAACAGCAGCAATAAAAATAAATAAATGGGACCTGATCAAATTAAAAAGCTTCTGCACAGCTAAGGACACAATCAATAGAGCGAATACACATCCTACAGAATGGGAGAAAATATTTGTATGTTATATATCCAGTAAAGGGCTGATAACCAGAATATACAAAGAACTCAAAGAAATCAACAAGAAAAAATCAAACAACCCTTTTAAAAAGAGGCAAAAGACTTGAACAGAAACTTGTCAAAAGAAGATAGACTAATGGCCAACAAACATATGAAAAAATTCTCAACATCTCTAATCATCAGGGAAATGCAAATCAAAACCACAATGAGATATCACCTAGCTTCAGTGAGAATGGCTTTTATCAAAAAATCCCCAAAAAACAAAAGCTGCATGCATGCAGAAACAGGAACACTCATACACTGTTGGTGAGCCTGCACAGTAGTACAACTTCTATGGAAAGTAGTATGGAGATACCTCAGAGAACTAAAAGTAGAACTACCATTTGATCTGGCAATCCCACTACTTGTTATTTACCCAAAGGAAAAAAGGACATTTTATAAAAAGACAACTGTACCCGAATGTTTATAGCAGCACAATTCACAATTGCAAGATGTGGAAACAACCCAACTGCCATCAATATATGAGTCGATTAATAAAATGTGGTATATGTATACCAGCAGTACTATTCAGCCACACAAAAAAATGGTGAACTAATATCTTTTGTATTAACCTAGATGGAACTGGAGACCATTCTTCTGAGTGAAGTATCATAAGAATGGAAAAACAAACACTGCATGTACTCACTATTAAATTGGAACTAACTGAACAACACTTATGTGCACATATGGAAATAAAACTCATCAGAAATCAAGCAGATGAGAGGGGGAAGGTGGGAGGGGTATATTCACACCTAATGGGTACAGTGCACACTATCTGGCTTATAGGCCCACTTACAACTTTGACTCAAACTATACAAAAGCAATTTATGTAACCAAAATGTTTGTACCCCTGTAATACTCTGAAATAAAATAAAATTTTCACAAAATGACGTTGCTGATACAGGAAACCTCCAGATGTTTTTGATGATAAGGGAGTATTGAGCCAAAGGGGTGGAAGGGATGAGTCTGGAGATGCTAGGCAGCGGGAGGTCATATAGAGTGTTGTTTGATCATTTAACTCCATTAGCTAGTAAGCAAGTGGTACAAACAGAGATACAGTCCACTCCAGGTCAGGCTGCCATCGGCACCCCTAGAGTCATTGTGTTGTTTCCAAGATCTGAGGATTGCATAGAAATCACAAGGAGAGTGGCATCTCTGCCCACTCTTTGCCAATATACTTGCACACACATGCACACACTCACACATGTGCCCCACATATACATGCACACACTCACATGTGCCCCCCACATGCATATAATCACACACTCGCATATGTCTACACACATTCATGCACTCAGACACTCACTTGTGCTTCCCCGCATGCATATAATCACACACTTGCATATATATCAACACACATTCATGTACTCACACACTCATGTGCCCACACACAAAAATGCTTACATGAAGAGGTAGAAACAAAATATATATAAGAATCTCTAAGTTGTCACTAGTTTAAAAATTTGACATTGTTAATTGTGGAAAGTCCTTGGAAAGATTTAACGGAGATGCAGATGATTAAATAAACTCAAAATAAAATGTCTCTGGACTTACAATATATCAGGAGTGGAGAACAACCCCAGACTAGAAACTAGCTATGTGGGTTCTTCTTCTATCACTACCTAGTGAGGTGACCTCAGATGAGTTGGTGGAATTTTCCTACACTCAGTTTTCTCATTGTTATCACTATGGGGACTATATTATCTTATTCTTATAGTGGGTTCCCAATGAGATTATGCGAAAGTGATTTAAAAATAACGTGCATTTGGCCGGGCGCGGTGGCTCACGCCTGTAATCCTAGCACTCTGGGAGGCCGAGGCGGGTGGATTGCTGGAGGTCAGGAGTTTGAGACCAGCCTGAGCAAGAGAGAGACCCCGTCTCTAATAAAAAAAATAAAATAAAATAAAATAAAAAAATTGAAAGAAATTATCTTGCCAACTAAAAATATATATAGAAAAAATTAGCCGGGCATGGTGGCGCATGCTTGTAGTCCCAGCTACTCAGGAGGCTGAGGCAGTAGGATCACTTAAGCCCAGGAGTCTGAGGTTGCTGTGAGCTAGGCTGATGCCCCGGCACTCACTCTAGCCCGGGCAACAGAGTGAGACTCTGTCTCAAAAAAAAATAAAATAAAATAAAAATAAAATAAAAATAACGTGCATTCTATAGACATTCACATTTCAAGATGAAGCCCACATCCATTTGTGCCAAAATCTAAAATAAATTTGAGCATAGACTCTAATAGGCATGACCCTGAGAGATAGGACATGGGAGAGAAGGGAAAGCCAAGGAGTTGAGAAGATGCAGAGTTACTGCCTCTACCTCCTACCTCTACCCCTGCTGCAATGGGTTACTACCCAGGTTACTACCTAGCACTGCCAGTTACATAAAGTACCAGCAATCGGCATTATGTACTCAGACTGATAGGAAATAATCTATTGAAACTAGAACAAATCAATTCATAAGTATTGAATTTTTGAAATGAAATGTCAAGTCCAATAATGGCCCTCACTAATGGCAAAGGCACAGTTAATTCAAATTACTTTCAATGAGACATAGGAAAATGTAAAAATAAATCAGCCTGTTTAGTCCAAGATAAATAATACAAGCTATCAATTCAATAATTACTATTAAGTAAAGAACTTATCTCTATGCTGAGGGAAGAACAAAAATAAATAAACAAAAACAGATTTGCTTTACTAAAAAAAAAAAAAAATCCAAGTTCGGCATAAGGAGGAAGTTTAAACAATTGCTAATCCAAACAAATTACTAAGGAGAAAGAAAATGTAAAGCCAAAAATACTGAGAATGACTGGATAGGATGTTATATTCCTGCCTCACTGGTGGAAAGCATGCCTTTGGATAAACCATTTGATTATTTTGGTCTCAAAGCCCTAAATAATTAAATATAAGTGATACATAAATAACTGATCTCTACTCAAAACCTATTCTTCATCCCTTTATTAATTGCACATTATCCTCTGGGTCAGCCAGAGTCACACCTCAGAGCCATCATCACCTCCTATCTCTTCCTCGCTCAGGCCACCTGTGGATGACCTACCTCTCTCTTGATTACTCTTTCACATCCCTGCATTCTCACTCCTCTTTATAACTGCTCCTCTGGGCTGTGGTCAGAGGCTTCAGGCTGGCCTCCCTGGCTCGTGTGGTTTGGCAGTTCAGTCCCCTCGTCCACTGCTTGCTGACAGTTAATTTTCTCTTACTAAGCTGTGGCTGTGTTCACTAATGAGAGAGTTTTCTCTAGCTTTACCAAGTGAAATACTGCCCTTTTTATGCTAACTTTAGGTCTATTTTAAATCTTGTTCCAAAATATATTTTTAAAAGTATATCTCAATTCAACTACTTTTCTTGACATTCTCTGTGATCCAACCAAATTGATCTATTGATTTACTCTATACTCCTTGTAGAAGTCTGCTTCTGGAAAGATAGAGAAACAGGGATCAGATTTACCCTTCTGCCAGAAACAACAAAGGCACTGAACACAATAGGTGAAACAACAGTTTTAGAGGCAGAGGACATTAGGCAACAAAGGGCAGTAATCTCTGGGAAACAGACGAGGCAGGCCAGCACACCTGCCAACGTGTCTGGAGAGAATCCCAAGATCACAGTACAAGGATAGGGAGCCCAGGCAAAGCCTGGAAGTGTTCCTGAATTTGGGGACATGGTGCTGGGGGGCTGAGGAGGACCAGACAGCTAGAGTTCACAAGGCAGAGTACCAGAAAGGAGAGAGCTGCACTTAGAGAGTGTTCCAGAAATATGCAGATGATCCCATTCACATCATCTTCAGCTGTATACTGATAAGGACACTGAGAAACCACTGAGGCCAAGGAAATAGCCACCCCCAAAATCAGAGGAAACAATGCCTGGAGATATCACAGGTTAGGAAATAATTTCTGTTCCCACCAGCCAGAGTAGAAAACTTGACAATTCAAAAGAGAGGGGTTAAGTACTCAGAAAGATGTTGCCTCAGTCATTGGCAAAATTCATCCTAGGCTAAACATTGTTCTAGTCCTTCCCAACAAGAAAGATGTGGAAGGATAAAACTGTTCCCAAGTAATATAGCTGCATCCCAAAAGAGAGCTAAAGAATACTATATTTACAGAAATACAAAATATTCAGCACCAAACAAGATAAACTTTACAATGTCATGAGTTCAATGAAAAATCACCAGGCATATACAGAATCAGGAAACTATGGCCTACGATTATGAGAAAAAGCAATCAATCCAAACTCACCCAGAAATGACACAGATGGTAGTATTAGTAGACAAGGACAATAAAAATTATTATAACTGTATTGCATATGCTCAAGAGACTGGAGGAAATATTAAATATGTCAAGGAAAGACAAGGAAGATATAAAATACATAAAAATTAAACGTGTGTGAAATCAAAAATCCACTTGATAGGATCAATTGCAGATGAAATGTTGCAAAGAAAAGATTAGTAAACTTGAAGACATGGCAACTGAAACTATCCGAAATGAAACACAGGAAGAATAAAAGACAGGTGGGAACAAAAACAGATAGAGCATCAATGAACCGTGGGACAATTTGAAGCAACCTAATATAATTGGGGTCCCCAAAAGAGAAGGGGGGACAGAAATTACCATCTTTTTGAGGGGTTTGAATAAAGTCCAAACTGGTTTTCAAAGCGTAATCCATGACTTAAAGTGATATGAGGATGATTCCAGAGTGGAGCCTTATTTTACAATGTCTTTCCTGTCTGCCAATGTGGGCATTTCCTTTTACTAGCGGTCTGTTTTCTCATGGCAACATTTCAATCAATAGATGTTTTATGAGTGTCTGGTCTGTTCAATGGATTCACTCGTCTGGGGCCCATTGAAATTTGCAGCTTAACCAGAAGCAAGACCAAGGCAAGAGGGCAACAGCTGGGCATGGTCTCAGCTTGACACTTGGTTCTGCTAGTCATTTACAACTCACTTCCTGCCCATATGGGCAATGAGGAAAGCAGGGCTGAGTGGTATCTGAGGTCCTCGCGGCTATAGGTATTTTAAATGTACTGGCATTCCTATGGCTTTGCTTCCCACTCATCCCGAGTGTATGAACCGAAGCTCAATGTACATGAATGAACAGTGGCAATGGCTTTTAAAACTCTGACCAAAAATTACTGAACACTACATATATCAAACAGGATTCCGAAGACTGGAATTGAGTCCTGGGCCTCAAGGAGCTCAGAGTTTGAAGTAAGTGGTTGGTCATATTTGGAAGGAAATGAATAAAACTGCTGGAACCTTGGGAAAATTTGGAAAGACTGAAATGAAGGGTAATTTTTGATTTAATCAAAAGAAACATGTTCTTGTATTGGCCAAAAAAAAACCCAAAACAGAAAACAAGTTTACTTGTAGATAGCATACTCTAGCTGTCGTGACCCTAAAACAAAAAACCAAAAAAGATTACCCAAACATGAGTCTCTGATTTAAGAGACAGTAAAAGAAAAAGTTCATCATATGGTATTAGTCAGTTCAGATGATGTGATCATCTAGAAATATGGTCAATTATAAAGGTCTAGATGAATTTCACATCCTTCAGCACTGCTGCTATAGAACATTAAAATTCTCAACCTTTGGCTGGGGTTCAGCCTCCAAAGGAAAAATAAATGTGTCCACAACAGTGATGGGCATGCTCTGAAATGCCATCGTAGGATGGCCCTGGGGCCCCAGAAGCTAACAGTGGGGTACAGTGAGTCCCCTGCTTGTGCCTGCTGTTTATACTCCAGTGCGTCATTCCTCTGCTAGGTACAGCAGGCCACACAAGCATTAACTGAGCCTCCGTTATGCACCAAGTACTGCAGAAACAAAGGTGCAAATAAGTATCTGCTTTCGAGAAGCTCAGAGTCTTTCAAGGATGACAAGCAAGCCCTGCAATTCACCAAGATGGGGCCATGGCAGAGATTAGTGTGGGCCGACAGTCTCAACCTGCAACCTTTAAACCATATTTGTTTTGGAAAACAGCACTTTCCAATTTTAAGAGGAGTAATGGTGTGCTTATATGACATGACATGTATCATGGCCTTTGTAGAAGGCAGCACCCAATAAGCAAGTATAATACATTGATATTTCTTCAGGTTGTCTATGAGTATTCACAGTAAATATGCTAGAGTCAATAAATAACCTCACATCTGTTCAGATCATATTTGCTCCCAAATGACTTCAGGTCAGCTCTGGTCTCACCATCAAATCAGTTAAGAGTTTTTAGGAATTTCAGAATAGAGGATAAATGAATGCAGACCTGAATTAGAAAGTTTAGTGGGAGGAGTTGATCAACGCTGCTTGGAAATATTAAAAATTTTGCCTTCTGGAAATTTCCCTTGAATTCATATCCTCATCTGATCATCTGTACTATAAAGTCAAGATTCTGTAATTCTTGACTTCTTCTTGTACCTTTCTCAGCATATAGAATGGTCTGGAATGCACTGGATGCTTAGTACTCTCTTAAGTGAAAAAATAAATATCTGACCACACACATGTCAGAGTTCCAGAAATAAATTCTTATGAGAAATGCTTATTCTATTAAGTGAAAAAGCTGGAAACAATTCCACATTTTATAGTAAGTTTAAGACAACTCAAAAATAAATACAAATATTCTGAAAGAAGTACATAAAAGTGCAAATTTGATTATGTTTGAATGATAGAACTATAAAAAATTTGCCTACTTTCTATTTTTTTTGTATTTTATCCCCAATTTCTTCAATGAGTGTACATTTTTAAATAAACAATAAAATTCTAGAGTCCTACTGAACTTTGAAATGATTTTGCTTTTGTATATCTCCATTATTATTTTCTTAAGATCTATTTGGTACTAGTAATTTGTTTTCTGGAGTTTCATATTTTTAATGAAATGATAAATAGTTTACAAATCCCTGTGCAAAATTCCTAGATTCAACATTGACAAGGTTCTCATGTGCTACTTCTGGCAGAAGGAAGCACATTTCCCATGTGTTATACAAGAGAGAATGATTAATGCTGCTTCTGAAAATGTGTGTCAACATCCAAATCTTTTCATCCTGCACATTTCTTAAAGTGAAAGGGTAAAAAACCCTGTTGCTTCCTTGTGCTTGCTACAAGCTTGAATTTGGTGTAAAGTAAATGCACATCCTAATACAGCTGAAGAATTTATTCCAGGCACGTTTAAAGCACTGTTCTTATCACATGAAGTTTTTATGTGATTATCTTTTCTATTATTGTTTATTGAGGTAAAATATAAATGACATAAAATTTACTATCCTAACCATTTTTAAGTGTACAGTTCATTGGTATTAAGGATATTCACATTGTTGTACAGCCATCACTATCATTCACCTCCAGAACTAATATATTGCAAAACTGGAATGCTGTATCTATTAAACAATAACTCCTCATATTTGTATTTTTTTATATTTTTATTGTGGCAAACTACAAGCATAAAATTTACCATCTTAACTATTTTCAGTGGTATGAATTGCATTCACATTGTGCAACCATCATCACCATCTATCTCCAGAACTCTTTTCATCTTGTAAAACTGAAACTCTGTACCCCTCAAACAATAACTCCACATTTCTCCCTCTCTTCAGGCCCTGCAACAGCCATTATATTTTGTTCTCTATGAATTTGATTACTCTAGCTGTCTCATATAAGTGGAATCATACAGTATTTGTCTTTTTTGTGATTGGTTTATTTCATTTAGCATATTATCCTCAAGGTTCATCCAGGTTGTAGCATGCATCAGAATATACTTCCTTTTTATAAATATTATTTTATTATTGGCACATACCACATTTTCTTATCCACTCATCCATCGGTGGACAATTGGGTTGATTCCAGCTTTGGGCTATTGTGAAGAATGCTGGTAGGAACATAGGTGTCTACAAATATCTCTTTGAGCTCCTGCTTTCAATACTTTGAGTATATACCCAGAAGTAGATTGCTGGATTAGAAGGTAATTCTATTTTTAATTTTTTGAGGAACTTCCATGCTATTTTCCACAGTGGCTGTGCCATTTACATTCCCACTAACAATGCACAGCACTCCAATGTCATCTCCTCACCAGCACTTATTTTCTGTTAGCCATCCTAATAAAGGAAAAATAAATTTCCTTAGTACATATTAGCGACATTGGTGACCTTTTCATGTGCTTATTGGCCATTTGTATATCTTCTTTGGAGTAATTTCTATTCAAGCTCTTTGCCTGTTTTCAATTGGATTGTTTGGTTTTTGGTTGTTGAGTTTTAGAAGTTCTCTCTATATTTTCTGGATATTAATATCTTCTTATATAATACCTTAACAAATATATGATTTGCAGATATTTTCTCTCATTCTATGGGTTGCTTTTTTTACTCTGTTAGTAGGGCCTTTCAATACATAGTTTAATTTTCATGATATCTATTTTTTGGTTGATATTTATCTTTTGTTGCCTATGCCTTTGGTATCATGCCCAAAAATTCATTACCAAATTCAATGTTGTGAATCTTTTGCTGTATATTTTTTTCTTGGAGTTTTAGCTCTTATTTTTAGGTCTTTGATCCATTTTGAGTTAATTTTTTTATACAGTGTTAGGTAATGGTCCATTCTTTTATATGTGATATCCAGTTTCTCTAATAGCATTTGTTGAAAAGACTGTCCTTTCCCCATTAAATGAATGGTTTTGGCTCCCTTGATGAAAATCATCTGACCTATTCTATTCCATTCATTTATTCTATTCCATTGTTCTACACGTCTGTCTTTAATGCCTAGCTTAGTTTTGAAATGCAGTGTGAGACTTTGAATTTTGCTCTTCCTTTTTAAGATTGTTTTGGCAATTCTGGGTCCCTTGAGATTCCACATAAATTTTAGGATGGATTTTTCTTATTTCTGCAAAAAACTGTTGTTGAAATTTTGAAAGGGATTGCATTGAATCTGTAGATTACTTTGGGTAGTACTGACATCTTAGTAATATTAAGTCTTCTGATCCATGAATTGAGATATTTCTCTATTTACTTATTGTTTTAATTTCCTTCAGCGCTGTCTTACAGTTTTTATTGCAAAAGTCTTTCACCTCCTTGGTTAAGTTAGGGTTATTTGTTCTATTTTGATACAATTATAAATGCAATTGGTTTCTTAATTTCCTTTTTGGTTTGTTCATTGTTAGTGTACATAAATGCAACTGATTTTTGTGTGTTGATTTTATATCCTGCTACTTTGCTGAATTTATTTGAAATTTCCTAAAAAAACTAATGTTCTATCAGTTTTTCTGCAGAATATTTAGGATTTTCTACATGTAAGATCATGTCATCTATGAACAGGGACAATTTTACTTTTGCCTTTCCAATTTGAATTGCTTTTATTTTTCTTGCCTAAGAGCTTCCAATATCATGTTAAATAAAGTTTTACATATGGCTTTTATTATATTGAGATAAATTTTTTTATTCTTTGTTGAATATTTTTATTATAAAAGAGTATTAAATTTTGTCAAATGTTTTTATCTGCATCAATTGAGATAGTCATGCAGAGTTTTCCCTCTTATTCTACTAATGTAGTGAGGTATATTAATTGATTTTTATAGGTCAAATTATCCTTGCCTTCCAGAAATAAATCTGAATAAATCTCACTTTATGATGTTTTTTCAGCCATTTAATATGCTACTGAATTCAGTTTGCTACTATTTTATTGAGGAGTTTTGCATCAATAATCATAAAGGACATTATTCTGTAGTTTTCTTTTCTCATAGCATCTTTGCCTGGTTCTAGAATAAGAGCATGCTTGTCTCATAGACTGAGTCAGGAAATGTTGCCTCCTCTTCAATTTTTTTGAAAAAGTTGAGCAGAATTGGTATTAATCCTTCTTTAACTGTTTGGTAAAATTCAACAGTGAAGCCATCATATCCCAGGCTTTTCTTTGTCAGAAGATTTTTTAATTAGTGATTCAAACTCGTTATTGTTATAGGTCTATGCAGATTTTCTCTATCTTCATAATTCAATCTTGTTAGGTTTTTTTTTCTAGAAATTTTTCCAATTTACCTTGGTTATCCAATGTGTTGGTGTACCATTACTCATAGCATACTCCTATATTTTTTATTTTTGTAGAGTCAGTAGCACTGAAGGCCCCCAATGCCTCAGACAGGCTGTTGGCCCAGAGATACACAAAATGAGAGTAAGAGAATAAGCCTTCCTTTCACAAAGCCCCCAGTCGGACGGACGGCCCAGGCCACGGGATTGCTCTTCTTATGTTCCCAAAGCACTCGCTTCTTGCCTGTTTAATTCATTTGGAGGTAAATCATAAACTACCAAGAGATGTAGCCTTGTATATTTTAGTTGGCCAGATAATTTCTTTTTTTTTTTTTTATATATATATTTTTTTTATTTCAGCTCATCATGGGGGTACATAAGTTTAGGTTATATATATATATATATATATATATATATATATATAAATTAGCCAGGCCTGGTGGCACATGCTTGTAGTCCCAGCTACTCAGGAGGCTGAGGCAGTAGGATCACTTAAGCCCAGGAGTTTGAGGTTGCTGTGAACTAGGCTGACACCACGGCACTCACTCTAGCCTGGGCAACAAAGCAAGACTTTGTCTCAAAAAAAAAAAAAAAAAGAAAAAAAAAAGAATGGATAGAACAACCAGGCAGAAGATAAGTAAGGAAATGAAGGACTTGAACGACATTATGTATTAACAGCAGACACATTATTCTCAAGTGCACATGGAACATTCTCCAGGATAAGCAATATGTAAAGTCACAAATTGTCTCAATAGATTAAAAAAATAGATATTATACAGAACATCTTCCCTGACCACAATAGGATGAAGTTAAAAATTAATAAAAGAATAACGACTGAAAACTTCACAAATTGGTGGAAATTAAACAACACGCTCTTAAGCAACCAATGGATTAAAGAAAAAAATTACAAAGGAAATTTGTAGAGAGAAATGAAAACAAAAATACAACATACCAAAATTTCTTGGATATACAAAAGCAGTGTTAAAGGGGAAATTTATATCTATAAGCATATTTAAAAAGAAAAAAATCTCAAATCAATGCCTTCCTTTTACAACTTAAGAAACTAGAAAAGGAAGAACAAACTAAATTGAAGTTAGCAGAAGAAAGAAAATGATAAACAAAGCAGAGATAAGTGAAATAGGGAACAGAAAAACTAAAGAAAATCAATGAAATCAAAATTTGGTCCTTCAAAACAGTCAAAATTTGACAAAAGTTTAGTTAGTCGAAGAGAAAAAGAGAAAAGTATCAAATTACTAAGGTCAGAAATAAAAATGTGAACATTGCTACTGACTGGGCATACACCCATCCCCTCCCCCCACCCCCCATCCCAGTCTGATATCCAATTGGTATCCTTCCCTGATGTACATTTAGGTGATGATCAGGGAAACCAGTTTTCTGGTGAGTACATGTGATGCTTGTTTTTCCATTCTTTGGATACTTCACTTAGTATAATGGGTTCCAGCTCTCTCCAGGAGAACCAAAGAGATGTCGTATCATTGTTATTTCTTATAGCTGAGTAGTACTCCATGGTATACATATACCACAGTTTACTAATCCATTCGTGGATTGATGGGCACTTGGGTTGTTTCCACATCCTTGCGATTGTAAATTGTGCTGCTATAAACATTCGGGTACAGGTGTCTTTGTTAAAGAATGACTTTTGTTCTTCTGGGTATATGCCCAATAATGGGATTGCTGGATTATTTTTAGTAGAGACAGGGTCTCACTCTTGCTCAGGCTGGTCTTTTTTTTTTTTTTTTTTTTTTTTTTTTTTTTGAGACAGAGTCTCACTTTGTTGCCCGGGCTAGAGTGAGTGCCGTGGCATCAGCCTAGCTCACAGCAACCTCAGACTCCTGGGCTTAAGCGATCCTACTGCCTCAGCCTCCCGAGTAGCTGGGACTACAGGCATGCACCACTATGCCCGGCTAATTTTTTCTATATAGATTTTAGTTGGCCAGATAATTTCTTTCTATTTTTAGTAGAGACGGGGTCTCGCTCTTGCTCAGGCTGGTCTCGAACTCCTGACCTTGAGCGATCCACCCGCCTCGGCCTCCCAGAGCTAGGATTACAGGCGTGAGCCACCGCGCCCGGCCTCAGGCTGGTCTTGAACTCCTGACCTCGAGCGATCCACCCGCCTCGGCCTCCCAGAGTGCTAGGATTACAGGCGTGAGCCACCACGCCCGGCCTGTTCTATCCATTATTGAGAGCAGAACATTAAAGTCTCCAACTATTATTGTAGAATTGTGTATTTCTCCCTTTAATCCTATCAGTTTTTACTTCATATATTTTGATGGTCTCTCAGTAGGTGCATAAATATTTATCATTGTCATATCTTCCTGCTGCCTTGTGCCTTTCATTAATATATGCCTTTTTTGTCTATTATAATCTCTCCTGATTTAAAGTCTATTTTGTCTTGTATACATATAGTTACTCCTGCTGTCTTTTGAAATGTTCTTTCCATTCTATTTGCATGGAATATATTTTTTTCATCCCTCCACTTTAAACCTATTTGTGTCTTTGGATCAAAAGTGAGTCTCTTGCAGACAGCATATAGTTGGATCATGTTTTTCTTATCCATTCTGCCAATCTCTGTTTTTAATTGGTTAATTGAATACATTTACATTTGAAATATTACTGGTAAGGAGAAATTTACTTCTGTCAATTTGCTATTCATTTTTTATATGACTTATAGCTTTTTGTTCCCTCATTTTCTGCACTATGATCTTCTTTTAGATATAGTTTATTTTTTGTAGTGTTACCTTTTAATCCTTTTCTCATTTGTTTTTGTGTATATTCTGTAGTGATATTCTTTGTGTTTGCTACGAAGATTACATTTAACATCCTAAAATTATAATAACTTGAATTTATACCAGTTTAAATTTTATAAGATGCAAAAATTCTGCTCCTATACAACTCTTTTCCTGCCTGCTTTCAGTTATTAATGTTACAAAAATATTTATATTTTTGTATGTTCAAAATATAGACTAATAGTTGCATTTTTATGCATTAGTCTCTTAAATCATGTAGAAAACAAAAAGCAGAATTACAAACCAAAGTTACAATAATTCTAGCTTTTTTTTTTAATCTCCTGCCTTTTAAGTCATATAGAAAACCAGATGTGAGGTTACAAACCAAAGTTACAATAATACTAGATTTTATAATTGCCCAGGTATTTACCTTTACCAAGATCTTTATTTCTTCATATGGCTTCAAGTTACTATCTAGTATCTTTCCTTTCAACCAGAAGGATTCCTTTTAGCATTCCTTGCAGAGTAGATCAGTGGAAGTAAACTCCCTCTGATTTTATTTATCTAGGACTGTCTTAATTTCTCCATCACTTTTGAAGGGTTATTTTGCCAGATAAATAATTCTTGGTTGGCTGGGCACGATGGTTCATGCCTAAAATCCTAACACTCTTGGAGGCCAAGGTGGGAGGATCATTTGAGCTCAGGAGTTCAAGACCAGCCTGAGCAAGAGTGAGACCCTATCTCTACTAAAAATATAGAAAGAAATTAGCTGACAACTAAAAATATATATAGACAAAATTATCCAGGCATGGTGACGCATGCCTGTAGTCCCAGCTACTCGGGAGGCTAAGGCAGCAGGATTGTTTGAGCCCAGGAGCTTGAGGTTGCTCTGAACTAGGCTGATGCCATGGCACTCTACACTGGGCAAAAGAGTGAGATTCTGCCTCAAAAAAAAAAAAAAAGAAGAAGAAGAAGAAGAATTCTTGATTTTTCTTTTCTTTTCTTTTTTTTTTTTAAATTTCAGCACTTTGAATATATCATCCCACTGGCTTCTGGCCTCCAAAGTTTCTGATGAGAAATCTACTGCTCATCTTATTTAGATCCCATGTATGTGACAAGCCACTTCTCCTTTGCTCCTTTTAAGATTCTTTGTCATTGTCTTTCAACAATTTGGTTACAATATGTCTTATTGTGTAACTTTTTCAGTTGATCTTACTGAAAGTTCATTAAGGTTTTTGGATCTTTATATTCATGTCTTTTGTCACATTGGGGAAGTTTTCTGCCATTATTTCTTCAAATAATTTCTTTACCCCTTTCTCTTTCTCTTCTACTTCTGGAACTCCCACAATTCATATGTTGAGCTGCTTGATGGTGCCCCATAGGTCTGTTAGGCTGTATTCATTTTTATTCAATCTTTTTTCTTTGTGTTATTCAGCCTCAATAATTTCAATTGTCCTGTCTTCAAGTTCTCCAATTCTTTCATCTACCTGCTCAAATTTGTTTATGTGACCCTCTAGTGAATTTTTTATTCCAGATAATATAATTTTCAGCTCTAGAATTTCTCTTTCCCTTCTTTTTATGTTCCTGATCACTTTATTGATATTTCCATGTTGTACATACATCATTTTCTTGACTTTCTCCATATCCTTCTTTGGTTCCTTGTGTGCCTTTAAGATAGTGGTTTTAAGGTCTTTGTTTAGTAGGCCCACAATCTGGTCTTTCTCAGGGACAGTTATTATTGATTTATTTTTTCCTTTTGCATAGACCATATGTTGCTGGTTCTTTGTATGCCTTGTGATTTGTTGGTGGTGGTGATGATGAAAACTGAAGATTTGGATTTAACAATGTGTTAACTCTGGAAATCAGATTCTCTTCCTTCTTCAGAGTTTTCTGGGGGTTTTTTTGTTTTGTTTTGTTTTAATCATTGTAGGCTATCTTTGTGCTGAGGATCAGTCTAAAGCATAAGCTTAAGGTCTTCTTTGGTCTTTTTCTGAACCTGCATCTTTCCCTAGGTATACATAGTAACTTCTAAATTACCCTATATATGTAGTTGGTTTTGAATGTCCTTGTCCTTAACTGTCTGGCTCCCAAAAAGGGCAAATGAGAAAAAATGAAGGAGAAAAAACATTTTTGCTCTTTAAATCCCCTAGAAGTTGGTTCTGCATTGTGGGATGGGGCTTGTAGTTGTGCAACTATGGGGAGGGGTTGCAACAATGGCTGTCTGCCTCTATATGTTCAGCTGTGCAATCATAAGCAGCAATAAACCATGTACAGATCCCTGATACTTGGGAGAAGGGTTCTTATTGTTCACCCTGGCTCCTACAAGCTTAGTGCAAGCTGTTCCTGGAATGTATGCACAGCTGCCTGTCATGAGGCTAAAGGGTGGGGGATGCATAGCCACTGCTGAACTAAGAACTAAATTTCACAGAAATTAACCATAATTTACAGTCTAAGGCTTTCCCTGGATGTTGCAAACATTCTAATAGACTCCAGAGTACCAAAATAGTTACATCACACAGATTCTGCCAGTGCAAATATTGTCTACATGGGGAGATAAATTCTTGGTGCTTCTTATTTTGCCATCTCCTCAGAATATTCTTTATGTTTTGATTTTGACAAAGAAGATATTTTTTTCTTCCAGCTACTTTGTAGATTTGTATAAACATGTAATGATTCTTCAAATTCTTCTAATGAAGTAAAATACATATTTTCAGACTTCTTTTGTATGAAAAGAATTGTGTTAACTATCTGTGGTGGAAATTTTTGAAACACAAGTCAAGGGCTTTTCCCTAAGAGCTTAAAATTTCTCTGTTACAACAGTACTCATTGTACATAGATTATGAAAGATTATTCTCTAAGAACAAAGCATTAGTAGAACTGAAATAATATAGAAAAAATGAAATACATATGTATTAAAAGGTCACAAATAGGTGAGGGTACTATCATTTGGATTCAATCATATAAAGCTTTGTAAAATTAAGTTATAAGTTGAATTTTGAGAAGAAGAGGTAATGCAAAGGTTGGGAGAAAGCTTCACACAAGGTCCATCTGGCAGAGGAAGGGAATATAAACAGGTCAGTAAATAGTGTGTGATGAGTTTGATAAACCTACTGTTCATTAATGCATCCAGTCTTACTGCCCCATGTCTATTTCCTTTGCATTTTCTTAAACCTAGAAATTCTGAGCTTTTTGTTTTTTAAAGAAAAATAACTCTTTCTTCTTGATGTTTTGTTGTTATTTGTCTGATTTCTCCCATGGTGTCAATAGTGAGTGTTAGACATAAAGATAAATAATTCAGTTAAAATTTCTAAAAGTCTGTTACTAACATTTTCTATTCCTTTAACCCAGTAATTTATAAACTATTTTAAATTTCTCCTGCTTAAATTTCTGTACAAAGTTCTTCTGAAAAAGATTGGTTCCATTCAGAATTCCTTACAAAATCTATTTTATGTTCTGAAATAATGATATTTATTATTTGATGCTCTCTGCCAAGCATTCCATATTAGTGCTTCTCAAAATTTAATATTCATTAAGACTGATTTGGGGATCTTGTAACAATACAGATTCTGATTTAGTAGGTCTACAGTGAGACCTAAGATTCTATATTTCTAAAAAGCTCTCAGGTGATGCTGAGGATGCTAATCCATGAACTACACTTTGAGAGCCAAATTTTATGTGTTTATAATATGTGTGTGTGTGTGTGTGTGTATAGTACTAGTCATGAAGTACACACAATATAGTTTTTTTTAAGCACTTTTTAGTTTAGAGAGTAATCTAAACTTGCCTAATAAGAAATATCTCTGGGCTTCTGTGAAATAAACAACAACAAAAAATTCCTAGGCTGCTACTTCAGAAATTTCACAAAAGCACAGGCAAAACTTAAAATCAGGCAAATTTTAGAAACTCAAATTGTTTATTTAACAGTGATGATGAACAATACACCACAGTCCAGAAAAAGGTTATCACAGAGGTAAAGGTCCTATTTTCAATAGGAAGAGAGAACGATTTACAATATATCAAAGAGAATTGCCTCTTTTCACTTCAACTAAATCACAAACAACACAATTTGAAAATTGGGCCAAAATTATAAAGAAGCATTTCAATAAATTTCACTTTACTCATTAAAAAAATGAATACAAATATATAAAAATAAGGAATTTTCAACCATATTGAGAATTTAAAATGCTGATTATAAGTCAGCATTTATAAACATTCTTCATAACAGATGATAAAGAAAAAAATGTAGTAATATCCAGTGTTTCAAGATTTGGGGAAGTTGGATTTCTCCTCTACTTTTGCTGATAATATAGCTGATAAAATATCTGGGGGAATACCAAGCAAAATGCAAAATGTTCGTAATGTTTGAACCAGATATTCTATCCATAAGTTTCTCCAAATCCTCATCAGGGTTTGGTGTCAGTATTTTGTTTTCTTTTTTTAGCCTTTCAACCATGTGTATAGCAATATCTCACTATGGTTTTAATTCACATTTCTCTAATAACTAATACTGATTAACATCTTTTTGTATGCTTATTTGCCATCTGTATATCTCTTTTGGTGAAATGTCAGCTCACGTCTTTTGTCCATTTTTAATTGGATTGTTTTTTTCTTTTATTGTTGGAATTTGAAAGGTCTTTATACATTTTCTATTATATATAGTCCTTTCTAGAGTATGTGCGTTGCAAATATTTCCCCCATTATGTAACTTGTCTTTTTATCATCTTAACAGAGTCCTTTACAGAGCAAGATTTTTAACTTTGATGAAGACTAATTTTTCAATTTTTCCATTTGTAAATTATGATTTTGGTGTCAAGTCTAAGAACTCTTTGCCTTACCCTGGATCACAAGATTTTTTTCCCATTTTTTCTAAAATTTGTATAGTTTTATGTTTTACCTTTAAATCTATGAACTACCCTGAGTTAACTTTGTAAAATATGTGGGACTTAGGTCAAGATTTACTTTTTTGCTATGGATGTCCCATTGCTCCAGTACCATTTGTGGAAAATATTATCTTCCTCTGCTGAATAGTTTTTGCCAAAAAAAGTTGGGCATATTAAAGTAGATTTCTTTCTTGGTTTTTAGTTCTCTTCCCTTGCCTCATTGCACTGTCTAGATGGCACTATGCTGAATAAGGGTGGTGAGAATGGATATTCATGCCTTGCTTCCGATTTTAGGGCAAAGCATTTAGTCTTTCACCATTGAATAGGATGTTAGCTATAGGGTTTGTTTTTTAAATATAACTACTTTTTTTTTTTTACTAAGTTGAAGACATTTCTCTCATTTCTACTATTCTGAGATTTTACTACCAATGACCATTGATTTTTGCTGTGTTTTTGTCTATATTAATTGATATAATCATGTGACTTTTCTTCTTTAGCTTGCTAATATGGGAGATTACACTGATACTTTTTAAATTCTAAACCAGCCTTGCATCCCTAGGAGAGATCTTATTTGATTGTGGTATATAATTTCTTTTATACATTGTAAAATTCTCTATGCTAATATTTTGTCAAGAATTTTTACGTCTATATTAATAAGGGATATTAGTTTTTCATGTTTTTGTTGTTGCTGTTCTATCTTTGATTTTGGATCATACTAATCAAAGGTTCATAAAATGAGTCTTTTATTTTCTGAGAGAGAATTTGGCTAGAATTGGCATTAATTTTTCTTCAAGAATTTGGTAGCATTCTCTAGTGAAATTATCTGGGCCTAAAGATTTATTTTTGACCTATATGGTTTTATCATGTGATTTCTCTCCTTTGATTAATTAATATGTCACCATTTGAGCACAAAAAAGGTAAGATATATGTAAAATACGTATTTATATCTGGGGAGAGAGAATGAACGAGAAAGAGAGTTTCTCTTAAATGTGAAAGTGATTATATTGATAGGCTGAGAGAAGTGGAACCAGGAAACTAAAGAACATGGTTAGATAAAGTTGTCATTGTATACTCTAAATTTTAGATAAAGTTGTCATTGTATACTCTAAATTTTAAATTTTGGACCATATGGATTTATCATCTATTCAAAAACTAAATACATTAAAAGTAAAATTTAAGTGGTACTAACTAAATGTAATGGGCAAAACTTCACAGGATCCTGGATTTTTTTTTTTAAATGGAAAGGTATCAAAAGCATTTTAGAGACAGGTGACTTTAAATAATGTATTAAATAATATTAGAAAATTACCAATAATTTTCTTAGGTGTCATAATGAAATTATAGTTCTTAAGGAAAATTTCTTGCTCCTGAGAAATTAATTATTTAAGGGTAAAGTGTGATGGTCTCCAACTTCCTTTCAAATAGTTTCGATAAAAACTGAATTAATTAATTTATTTATTTTTAATTTTCAAGTGGATGCTTCCATCTAGTGTATTATTAATTTATAGGTTTATTTTATTTTATAGCTATAACAACAAAACTTATATTTTTCAAGTTTTAAGCTTCATATATGGTCATTTTGTGTAAATGAACATTATTACTTGAAAATAAAATATATTATCTATTTTTAAACTACAGATTTTAATCTAGATCAGTAAGATCTGCCTTAATTAGGCCTTCTATAATCTCACTTATTTTTTGCCCACCCATTTTGTTATGGATTGAGAGAAATGAATTAAAAGTTTCTGTCTTTACATTGTTCTCTTAATTTTTCCATGTATCACCTATAACTTTTGTTTTAAAAATCAATAAGTCTTTGCTGTTTGTTCATAAATAATTAGTACTGTGATATCTGTATTATGAACTGAGTCCCAAAATATAGTGAAACAATTTTTGTGTCTTGTTTAATTCTACCTTTCCTAAAATTTTAAGAGATTAAAACTTACTTTTAAATCATTTAAAATTAATTTTAATTATCAAATTTCATTTTAAAATTTCACTGGCTTATTTTTACCCATCTTTTAATTTTCATTTTTTTGAATTATTATTTTGATAATTTCTTTTTTACAACATTGAGTTGGATTTTCTATGAGACACAGTTTGAAAACTTTTATCTTTTAATAGGAAAATTTAGGCCATTTAAATTTATTGCTATGACAGATATAAGCGACCTTTGTTCTACTATCATGTTTTATATTATACTTTCTGCTTTTATAGGTTTAAAATACACTTTAAAATTTACTCTTCTTTTTGGGGGTGAAGTAACCTTTTTTCCTAATAATTAAGAAGGTTTATACTTTCGTTGTATTGGTTATTTATATAAGTATAACTTCATAGAACATTCTTGTCATAGAATATTAAAATCCCTCCCTGTATCCACAGTCTTGTGTGGCTCACTCCCATGTGGACTCTGGCTCTGATGCTGTGACTTACCAGGTCCCTGGGACATCAGTAAACATAAAGCAATCAAAGGCTTTAAAGCCCTTCTACGTTGTGGTATGCCCTCTTTTGTTGTGTGAAACTGCCATGTTAGGAAGCTTGGGGTATCTTAACAAGGGATGAGACCATATGGAATAGCTAATTGCAGACACATGGGAGACCTTCATTAAGACCAACAGATAAACTGCCTAGCAGATCCTATCTCAAATGGTGGACTCACAGATTTGAGAGTCAATAAAAGAACCATTACTGTTCTAAATTTTGGGATAGACTTCTATGCAGCAATAGCCTAGTAACAGAATTTATAAGCCCTTGTTTCTTTAGATAGTATTTATTAATTCCTTGGTGGGAAGACAAAAGAAATTAGGATAGATAATTTTTGCCCCCTCTTTTCACTGTCAGAAGATAATTAGTCTCATTTTCTTAGTTTTTACTTTTAATATTAAATATACTTAAACCTGTGTTACCACTCTTGTGTTCCTGAGGCTTCATTTAGGTCTGCTTTTTTAACCAAATAAAGTGCAGGAGAGCTCTTGCTGCCTGACCCTGCAAGCTTTTTGAGATAAATTGCATTAGGAGACCCATAGTAGTATCCAATACACAATGAGGATAGAACAGTCCTGTTGCCTCTGCTTCCACACGTGAACATCAATGCTTTGATTTCATAGTTCTTCAGTCTGTTTTATAGTTTGATATTTTAGCTCTCTTATAGTTTAAGAAACTGGAGTTTGAATTTTTTTTTAATTTTTATTTTTAATTATATAATTTTGTTTTTAATTATAAATTAATTATAATTTAACTATAAATTGACAAGTTATAGTTGACAAGTTATAGTGTACAAAGTGATATTATGATTTATGATACAATTTGGAATAATTAAATACAGTTAATCAACACCTCAAATACTATTTTTTGTTAGTGAGAACATTTGAAATTTTCTCTCTTAGTGATTTATAAATGTAATTATTATTATTGACTAGAGTTTGAATTTTTGTTTATCTTCTATGTTGCTTTTGAATGTGTTACCAATTATATTTTTTGAAAGTTTCAAATTATTCTGTAAAAGTAGGGGTAAATAAGTTCTGAAGAAATTGGTGGAAAAAATAAAATTCTTACAATTTCAAGTCTGCAAAAGAAAATTTAAAAACAATATAAAGAAAAAGGTACACTTATTTTGCATAGTATTCTTTGCGTATTTGCTTTGTATTTTGATGGTATGTGATTCCTTACAGTTAGAAAAATGAATTTAATTCTTTATACTTACTTTACTATATGCTTTGTATTTCTCCCACATTATACCTTTGTTTCCTACCAAAGTTGTTTGAGGTTTCCTCTTCCCCTAAGTAAGTTACACCACTACAGCCCACATAGCTCTATTTCTTATAATGAGGATACTAAAGATCTTGCATAATTACTGTTTATGTTTCAGAGTTCCCACTAACTTTACCTTGCTTTGTATAGTCACATATCAGACAAAATCATGTTTTTTTCTCCTCCCATCTCAAACCCAGATTTGTGCCAGTGATTGGAGGGATATTATCCTGGAGGGGATTGAAGAGCTAGTATCCTGACAACTAAAAGCCTTGGCTCCTGTAAATGACAGGAAAGAGCGATTTTAACTCATTAGTTAGAGTCTTCTTTGTGGTTCTGTTGAATGGTAAGTATTTGTCCCCAGCAACAACCTCAAAGTTTTTTATAAAATTGACCCAAGTAGAAAATGTAAATACACAAAGGCACTGTAAATATAAATGGAAGCCTGTTTATCCAAATAAATAAAAGTTGACAACACAAACGTAGACAGCATTTAATCAATGGATATGCTGATTCATATTTACTAAGTAGCTGGATTTAGTCTGAATTTGGTCTTTCCATTTGGTTTCCATGAATAAAGCGACCATTTGGCCTCTGTGGTCAAACTTCTCTTTATTATAGTAAATCCATGTTTATTAAGGGCCCACCCAGTGAAGCACTAAGCATGCTCGTTTCTTCTCGCAGTAAGGTCATAATCTTTGAAACAAGACCGTTTTGTTTTCATTTTAACTAAACACTATCTTTCCGGTCCTGATACTTTTTCAATGGATCCAACTCCACCCAGGCACTGTTCTAAGTGCTGGTACAGAGTCCTGGATAAACAGACACAATCTCTGCCCTCATGAAGTCTATAGTCGCCAAGAAAGCAACCTCTGAACATACAATTACCTGTGTAAGGAACAAATGTTATATAATAAAATATATGTGATGTCTGATAACAAAATGTCTAAATTAATCTGAATTACCTATATTTCCCTACTCACCCTAATATTCTTCTATCTTTTCTTCTCTATTTCTCTCACTTCCAATTTTGTCTCAAGATCTTATTTTTCAGTCTCCTCCTTGAACCTTGGTTTGGCTTCGTGATCTTGGCTTAACCAAAGGGTGCTCCCTCAAGCCCTCCTTGTCTGTCTCACTCTTACCAGAACCCTTTCCACCGCCCAGTAAGATCACTCAGACCACAGGTTCCCCACCAAAAGGTACAGAAGTGTATGATGTCAGTGACAGAGCTTTAGAATGGACATGTGCAATTATGGGAACTGAAACAAGGATAATATCCCAGTGAGTCAGAGTTAGAGTGATGTGGAAAAGTTTCTGGAAAAGGGGGAGGGAAGTGCAAAGAAGTGAATCACGACCAAGATGTAGGCAGACAGGAACAAATATTTTTCCTGCTCAAAATTGTCATGAACAAATTAATGAAAGAGGAAATCATAAAATATGCTTGAGATTGAATAACATTCTTTTAAAAATGAGATTTTGATTGAGTAAGCCCTTATGTAAAAGATTAGAGTAAGTTAAACTGCAAATGAAAGATGAAAAGAATGGAGTCATTTATATGGCTTATTTTTACCCTGCCTAATAGAAAGTTCTAAGTGTGTGCACGCATACACATATGAAAATGAAGAAGGCAAAAACTCACAAAAACTTTGAAAAAATTGCCAGAGCCACGAAAATGTCCTGCAAATCTTCATACTATTTGATTAACTAATGCTACTTGCATCTTCAACCTAACGTAAAACTTGAAAATCAAATAGACTGTGATTTGCTGAAAAAAAGTCATTGCATTCATTTCTATATCACATTTATTTTAATAGTTTACTGAAGAAACTGACTTTAAATATAAGCAACAAGGAGAATAAATTTTTAAAAGTAAATCAACAGTGAGAATAGGAAATAGCAACATATTTTACATTTGGTATAACATTCTCGAGTATTATATTACAAGCGTATTAACTTTTTCTGGCTGGAAGTTTCAGTCCATCCTTATGATCATAGTTCTTTGACTGTCATTGCCCTTGTCAGATGTTCTTCAAGGTTCATAGGAAGATTCTTTTAATTTTATTTATTTATTTTTAAAATGTCCAATATAGAGAACAAGAAGAACAATTCTATCCATCAGCTGTTAATATTTATATTAATATGTTATGGAAGGAAGGTTTTACCAGTAAGTGCTATAAGTATTCTCCAATATAGTGAGACTTAGAAGTTACATGTATCCCATAATAATAGGTCTGCCTTGTTTTTGTGCTTAAAATTTCAAACCATTATATTTTTCACTCACTGTGAGTAAATGAATCTCTTTAAAAGTATCACCTCCCATGGAGTGATAAGGATTCAGATTCTTATTGTTCATCATGTCAATGAGAGAAGAGGGTATAAATGAGAGGAGAGATTCAAGTTTATCAGAGAGGAATAAAGAAAGGCTGACATTTTGGATCAAGATGGCAAATTATAATACACCTGCCTTTACTGCTCTTCACACCAAGCCTGGAGAAATTAGAAAAAAAACACAGGATGTCAGAATGGATCCATATTAAAACAAAACTAGAGGAATACTTGGAAGACTAGGTCTCAGTATATGGAAAAATGGTGGCTGGGTGAATAGAGCTAGGAACTAACATACTCAAACATGGCTGGGACAAATCTGGGCTAGAAAACCTGTAGCAGTTTGGGGCTACACCCTTAGCCTTCTGACAGAGCATCCTGAGCAATAGCTGACTGGAGACCTTTTGATGGTATGTGAAAATATTAGTTGCTGTTGCTAGTCAGGTAAACATTCAGAATAGAGAGTTATACAAAGAAGCACATGGGTGCTTGTCATGTCCCTTGTATGAGAAGTGTAGTGTCACCTGGAGGCAGGAAGTTAATGGCAGAATCAGGCTAAGAAAAGAACAGATGCACATAGAACAGCTAGTGTGTATCTACATATCTTTTCTTGGATCAGGAAATTGAAACTAAGGGTGAGTATTATCTTCACAAGAGTAGGGACATAGAAGTAAGTTGTCCTGGGTACAAAAAGATGTCATGAAAAAATAAGGTGGTTGAACCCACCCTACAGTACTTAGTTCAGACATCTGACTTGTTCTTCAGCCCCCAATTTTACTGAGAGGACAAGTGTAGGTAGCCAACAGTCTCAAGAAAACACACCTGAGCTTGGGGCAACACAAGCATATAGTATTGATGAAGCTCAAACATTGAGAAGGAAAGGCTTAATGTATAACAGAAGAGGCAAATACAATGTGGCACTTGGAGGATGGATTTAAAACAAGCATTATTAGTATTTCAAAAATATAAAAGAGACATCTGCAAACATTAAGAACAATCTGTTATGAATAAGAAACAGTGGAGAGATATTGGACATGAAAAATAACATTTTCAAAAGAACTCATGGACAAAAATTGGCTACCTCTCTAGCATACAATATCTGTAGTTCCTAATGGTCCATGATTTCTACTGAGACATGTGTGGTTCTCAAAGAGCATATGGCCTTGGATAACTAACGAATTTGTATTGTCTCCCTGACCACAGTTAGTGATTTTTGTGTTGGAATGTAACCTAAAGTGGTCAAATCAAAGAGACTGCCCGATTCCTTCAGTGACTCATGAGACATATATACTTCTGTGATTGCTATGGATGATGTGGTATGAAGCTTAAAAACATTTTTCTTTTAACTGCCTTGAGTTCTGGCTAAAAAAAAAATAAATAAATAGAAAAATAAAAGTATTTTTCTGCCATGAAGGAAGGCAGCCCAAACATGAAGTCTATACATGAAGATCAGAGCTGGGCCCTGTTCATACTACAATGGAAGACTATTATATTTTGGTTTAATATGCCATTAAGTTCCCTTTCATCTGTCAGATGAAATTGAATTCTCTTATGCTACCAAGCAAAAGTGCTCAAACTGATAATAATTAGTTTAATTATAGAATAGGTGGGTTCAAAGAGCAAATTAACAAGCTACGAATAGGATTAAGGAAGCCTCCCCAAAAGCTTCATAAAGAAATAAGGGATGAAAAATATACAAGATAAACTGAGAGTGTAAAAGCAAAAGTGTCAAATTGTTTAAAGAGAAGAGGAAATAGGAACAAAGGAATAATATTATATTTTTAAATAAATATATGTGTTTTTAAAAGATACTAATTTGTGTGCATTGATTTTGTACCCTGAGACTTTGCTGAATTTATTTATCCATTCCAGGAGTCTCCTGGTTGAATCCTTAGGATTTTCTAGATATATAATATCATCAGCAAAGAGAGAAAGTTTGACCTCTTCTGCCCCCATTTGGATACTCTTGATTCCCTGCTATTGCCTGATTGCTCTGTCAAGGACTTCCAGCACTATGTTGAATTGAAGTGGAGATAGTAGGCAACCTTGCCTGGTTCCAATTCTAAGTGGGAATGCTTTCAATTTTTCCCCATTCAGTTTGATGTTCCTTGTGGGTTTATCCTATATGGCTTTAATAATTTTGAGATACGACACATCTATGCCTATTTTGTTGAGAGTTTTTTTTTTTTATTTCAGCTCTTCATGGGGGTACAAAACCTCAGGTTACATACATTGTCCATGTCCTGCCCATCCCCCTGAGTCAGAGGCCCAGGCGCGTCCACTCTCCAGACCCTGCACCTGGCATACACCATGCAGTCATACCTCCATCCCCTCCCCCCCACCTCCCCGAGTTAGAACCTTCAAGCATGACCATTCCCCAGATGGTGCACAACGCACTTATCATGCAGGCATGCATCCATCCCCTCCCCCCACCCCCTGTCTCAGTCTGATATCCAGTTGGTATCCTTCCCCGATGTGCATTTAGGTAATGATCAGGGAAACCAATTTTCTAGTGAGTACATGTGATGCTTGTTGAGAGTTTTTATCATAAAAGTGTGCTGAATTTTGTCAAATGCTTTTTCTGTGTCTATTGAGAGGATCATAGGGTCTTTATTCTTGCTTTTATTTATATGGTGAATTACGTTTATAGATTTGCATATGTTGAGCCATCCTTGCATTTCTAGGATGAAGCCCCCCTGGTCATGATTAATTATTTTTTTGATGTGCAGTTGAATTCAGTTTGCTAAGATTTTTTTGAGAATTTTTGCATGTATATTCATAAGGCTTATTGGTCTATAGTTTTCTTTTTTGTTCTTGTTGTTATGTCCTTTCCTGGCTTTGGTATCAAGGTGATATTGGCTTTGTAGAATGAGTTGGGGAGGATTCCATGCTTCTCAATATTGTGGAATACTTTCTGCAGTATAGGTACCAGCTCTTCTTTGTAGGTTTGGTAAAATTCAGGTGTGAACCCGTCTGGTCTGGAACTTTTTTTAATTGGAGAATTTTTTATTGAGGCTTCAATTTCAGGGCTTGATATTGATCTGTTCAGGAATTCTATTTCTTCCTGATTGAGCCTAAGTTGTGTTTAACAGTCAATCAAAAAATTAAATCAAAGACAACACCTTTCACAATAACATCAAAGAAAATTAAATATTTAGGAATGCATTTAGCTAAGGAGTTGAGAGACACAAAAGAAATTGTAAAGGACGTAAATACATGGAAAACCCTATCATGCTCATGGATTGGCAGAATCAATATTGTTAAAATGTCTATGCTACCTAAAGTGACCTTCAAAATCAGTGCAATCTCTATCAGAATACCAACATCATTTTTCACTGGTCTAGAAAAAATAATTGTATGTTTCTTATGGAACCAGAGAAGACCCCACATAGCCAAAGCAATCTTAAGCAAAAAGAACAAATTGAGAGGCATCAGTCTAACAGACTTAAAGTTATACTACAAGGCTATAGTAACCAACACAGCGTGGTACTGGCACAAGAACAGAGACATAGACCTTTGGAACAGGACTGAGAACCCAGATATAAAATCATCCTCATATTGTCTTCTAATGTTTGACAGAGCAGACAAAAATATACGCTGGGGAAAAGAATTCCTATTCAATAAATGGTGCTGGGAAAATTTGACAGCCACATGCAGAAGACTAAAACAAGACCCACACCTCTCACCGCCCACAAAAATCAACTCACAATGGATAATAGACTTAAACCTATGACATGAAAACCTAAGAACTCCAGAAGAAAATGTTTGGAAAACTCTTATAGATATTGGCCTAGGCAAAGAATTTATGAAGAAGACCCCCCAAAGTGATCACAGCAGCAGCAAAAATAAATAAATGGGACATGATCACATTAAAAAGCTTCTGCACAGCCAAGGAAACTACCATTACAGGGAATAGACAACCTACAGAATTGGAGAAAATATTTGCATGCTACACATCTGATAAAGGGCTGGTAACTAGAATCTATATAGAACTTAAGAAAATCAACAAGAAAAAAATCAAACAACCCCATTAGAAAGTGGACAAAGGAAATGAACAAAAACTTTGCAAAAGAAGACCGAATAATGGCCAGAAAACATATGAAACATTTTTCAACATCTCTAATCATCAGGGAAATGAAGATCAAAACCACAGTGAGATATCACTTAACCCTAGTAAGAATGGCTTTTATCAAAAAGTCCCAAAACAAAAAATGCTGGTGTCGATGCAGAGAGATAGGAACACTCATGCACTGCTGGTGGGATTCCAAATTAGTACAACCTCTATGGAAATTAAAATGGAGATATCTCAAAGAACTAAAAATGGAAATACCATTTGATGCAGCAATCCCACTAGTAGGCATCTATCCAAAGGGAAAAATGTAATTTCATAATAAAAATCAGCTGCATCTGAATGTTTATGGCAGCACAATTCACAATTGCAAAGATGTGGACACAACCCAAGTGCCCATCAATACATGAGTGGATTAATAAAATGTGGTATATGTATACCATGAAGTACTACTCAACCATAAAAAAAAATGGTGATCTAGCACCTCTTGTATTATCCTGGTTGGAACTAGAGCCCATTCTTTGAAGTGAAGTATTACGAGAATGGAAAAACAAGAACCATGTACTCACCATCAAATTGATGATAATTGATCAGCACTTAGGTGTACATGGAAGTAATATTCATCAGGTGCTGGGAAGATGAGAGTGGGGTGGAGGGGATGGGTAAATTCACAACTAATGGGTGCAGAGCACACTGTCTTGGGGATGGGCACACTTGTAGCTCTGGCCTGGGCAATGTAAAGGCAATATATGTAATCAAAATGTTTGTACCCCCATAATATTCTGAAATTTTAAGAAAGAAAATAAATAAATTAATAAAATAAATAAATAAAAGATACTAAATTTCAATAGACAGGATTTATAGGGCACCAAACTTTTTAAGAGAAATTATAAATTCCCCCTGCAAAGTCATACAAGGTCCCAGAAAGTGTACGATGCAGAGACTTTCTATAACAAAACTTTAGGGGAAGTTACAGTTACAGTTATATTTATTTTCTCTGACAAAATTCTTGGGGGAGGGGAGTTACAGTTATATTAAATGATTCCATGAGAAAACAGGAAGGATGAGAGTAAAATGTTGGCAAATAAATTTCCATCTTTATTTGAACCAGAGATGACATTGTGTAATGCACCATTATTTTATGCGCTATCAAGAAAAAAAAATTAAGCTATGGCAGATTGATACTTTTCTCCCAGATTGATATCCAGGTGGATCCTAATTTAATAGACACAAATGATGTTTTTTTCTTTTTTGAAATGCATCTTATAACCCATGAACTACAATTATAAGGTATATTTTTGACCTGAGAAAAATAAAACCTCACCAGGAATGTTTGTAACAATCTGACATGAAAACTTCAGGCAGAGTCAACATGATAATTTAGGGAAGCTAAAGATAAGTAGGTGGCAAATCATGATAAAACTATTGCTTTTCCCCCAAGGAAAGTACATAGTATTGATAGTCTTTAACAATTGGGAGAAATGGGTATATATACAGGCCTTAATAAATTAGGTATAACTATTAAAAATTAAAATGTATAACTTCCAAATCAGTGATAGAAAAATAAGAAGAAAGAAAACAAATCTATCTAACAATAGTTGGAAAAAGAAATTTTAAAAAAAGCAAAAAGAAAACATGATAATTATAAAATATGAAGGAAAATAGCAGAAATAGGTTTACTTTTACCTGACTTTATGATATAAATATATAAATGGATTAGCTCATTAAAAGACAGACACATTCATAAGTTTTAATAAAATAGAACTAATAATATGTATTTTAAAAGATGAAGAAAAATATCAGAGCAAGGTTGAAAACAAAGAGGTAGCAAAAATATAATCAACAAATGTTAAAATAATGCAACCTGGTCATTTTATTATGACAAAACAGTAAGTATTCAAATAAAAATAAAAATGTGACAAAAAACAGTTTGTACTGATTAAAGGAAAATCTATATCAAGTAGATACAATCATCATAATCATATATCACATAATTATAGAGCCTTAAACTATGAAATATATCAAACAACATAATAATAGGGAAAATATATGTTACAAATGGAACTTTTACTCATACAAACACACACACACACACACACACACACACACACACACACACCCCAAAATACACCATTCTCATAGGTTATAGAGGATTTGACTAGCATGCTTAGCAAGTGTAACCTGACAGATATGTTTTACAATTTTTGTACCATTCATTAGGACTCTACATTTCTCTCAAAAGAATATAGAATAGTGAAATATTCTATGCAGGATTAATCCATACCTTAAAATCCATAAATTTTAATGTACTATTTTCTCTGACCACAATGCAATAAATTTGAAAATCAGTATCAAATAGATAACTAAATATTCTCAAGTTCAGAAAATTTAAAATAATATTTCCATTTAACCAATGAGTTAAAGGTGAAATCTTGAGAGTACTAAGTACTTTGTATTGAATAGTAGTTAAATTTTAAAATATCAAAATGTTTACAGTAACTCTAAATGTCTTTACCAAAATAAAATAAAAAATGAATGAGGTTGAGTATTTGCCTTAAGAAATTAAATAAACCATAAACATAAATACATAAATTTAAAGAAGCTAGAGAAGGAATCAAGAAAGATGTAACAAATTCACAAGTCAGAGGACAAGATAATAAGAATGATAATAACATATAATAAGAAACCTCTGAAAACACAGATCATTAAAAAACAACAAGTAAACAATAACAACAGAGAGAAAAGTTACTATAAAGCAAGAGCCAGAGAGAGTGAGAGAGAGAAAGGGGGCGGTGGAGAGAGAATTAATGAACTACAAATATAGAAGCAATTAAAAAGTAATAAAAGAACATTTGGGAAAAGAGTAGGCCATAAACTAAAAATCTATTTAACATAGATAAATATAGAGAATTAAGAAAACACTAACTGCCAAAGTTGGCATAAGAAGAGAAAGAGAATGGATTTTTTAAAATAGAGAAATAACCATAAAAACGTGAAACAACCAACAACCCTCCACCCCCTAAAATTCCCAGGTCTAAGTGTATTAGAGCTGGATTTTCCCACACTTCAAAGGACAAAGTGACACTCACAAATGAATCGTTTCCAAAACTAGAAAAGTAAGAAAAATTTCCCAGCTTTTTAAGTGAGATTAATATAACACTGATACTTGAATGAGATAATGAAATTCAAAGAGATAAAAAAGTGACTTATTTTTTTTTCTTTTAAGCATTGATGTAAAAATCTTAAATAATATATTAGCTGATGCAATGCATGAGTATATTAAAGAAAATATATTCTCATATTCATGTCAGTTTATCTCAAGAATGCAAAATCAAATAAGTAATTACGTCTCTCACTTTATCTTATGAAGTTAACAGGTTAAAGTAGAAAAACACAAAATCACAACACAGAGATCAAAAACCATTTGGTAAGTTTCATTATATATTTCCAAGTTTAAAATGCCTACAAATAAGTAGGAATAGAAGAGAATTTCCTTAATCTGATAAATGCTATTTATAAAAATCTTATAGCAAACATATTTAATACTGAAACTGAAGAACCATTTCATTTACAGTAAGTAATAACACAAGGATGCCTGTAACAGAAAATATAATTATAAAAATTGAAAGAAAAGAATTGAAATGACTATATGTGCAGATGCTATGAACACTTAGGAAAAAATGAAACTGACAAGACAATCAAGCTAAGCAAAAGTCAAGATTACGAGATAACAAAATAGTATATTGAATTCTGAACTATTTCTCAATAACCATAATGAAAAAGTTAAACTTGTATAGAAAACACACACAATACAACCAATAAAATAAATAATATAGTATTTAAGAATTAACATAACAAAAAGAAAAAAGAGGACAAGACCTTTATGAAGAAAAATTTTGAATCTATTAACATAAGTGAAAACCTGAATAACTAGAGAGATTATACCATGTCTGTAGATGAGGGAAGGCTTAATGTTATAAAAATGTCAGTTCTATCCCAACTTAATCTATAAAGTCAATGCCTTTCCAATAAAATTCCTAGTAAGTACTAATATATTGTGAATTTTAAAAACTTAATTATGAAATATATGTAGAATAATTGAACATACAAAAATAAAGATATAATCTTTTTAGATTGACACTACCAAATAATCAGACATATTTTTAGGCCATGATAACTTAAACGATACATTTTTGGCACAGAAATTTAAAAAAAAAGACAAAAGTAACCAACCTAATGAAGATATTTGTATGCATGCAAACTTCTGTTACAATAAATGTTGCATCAATAATTAGTTGATGACAGCTGCTTTTGTGTCCCAAGCTGTAGATAGCAGAAAGCTATTTTATTTTTACTTCAATATAAGCAAAATGTGAAATGGAAGACAGAAACCCATCTAGATCAATAATAACATTAATAATAAATGGATTAAACAATCTAACCAATAGGAAGATATTAGCATAATGGATTTAATAAAAAACAAAACATGATCCAGCTATATATTCTCTTCAGGGGTCATATCAGAAAGTAAAATCTAAAGTAAATATATATTAAGAATATATATCATGGAAACAACAAGTATTAAGGTCATGAAATATGAAATGTCCAATTTCAAATCAAAAGTTTAGTTTATTGTATCTCAAAAAAGAAGCAGTACAATTAACCAAAGTATGCACCTGAACTATCAACATAGTTTTGCCATCTTAACAGTAGCTTGTTTATGCCAACAGTGAAGAAGCTTGGAGAGCGAGTGGCGATGAAACCATGAAAGGCATTTTTCACAGCTTGTTTAGAATTGAATATTTTTCTTTGCAAGAAGTGGTCCACAGCCTGGAAGAAGTGGTAGTCAACTGGTGTAAAGTCTGGTGAATATGGTGGATGACAGAGAGTTTCCAAGTCCAGACTCTGTAGTTTGAGCTCTGTGGTTTGTGTGACATGTGGTCGAGCATTGTCTTGCAAGAAAATTGGCCTGTCTTTGTTGAACAATCTCGGCTGCTTAATCACAAGCATCCTCATCATTTCCTCCAGTTGTTGCAGTTGACATCCACTGTAATAGATTGACCAGGTTTCATGAAGCTGTAGTGGATAATACCAGTGCTGGACCACCAAATAGACACCATAAGCTTTTTGTGGTGAATATTTGGTTTGGACTGTGTTTCAGCACTTCATCTTTATCCAACTATTGTGCCAAATGCTTGCAATTGTCAAAAAGAATCCATTTTTCATCACACATAACAACACGGTGTAGAAATGATTTGCCTTTGTGTCGTGACAGCAAAGAAAGGAAAGCTTTGAGACTATTGCTTTTCTGACATTTATTTAATTCATGCAGTACCCACCTATCCAGTTTCTTTACTTTGCCCATTTGTTTCAAATGGTCCAATATTGCTGGAATAGTAACGCCAAACCTTGCTACTAATTCACACATAGGTTGAGATGGATTCACTTCCACTACAGTTTTCAGCTCATCATTATCCATCTTGGCCTCAGGTCACCCATATGGCTCATTTTTAAGATTAAAATCACCAGAATTGAACTTCTCATACTGTGTGTTCATTAGCTACATCCTTCCCAAACACTTCATTGATACTTTGAGCTGTGTGTGCTGCATTGGTTCCATGATGGAACTCATATTCAAAAATAACATGAATTTTTGACTTACTCATGGTTTCACAAAAATTGTGCTAAAAAAACTTTGAAAGATAATCATAAGCAAAACTTTGCATTTGAAAGAATGAGGATGTACTTTCACAATAAAAGTAAAACAAGAAGTGTCAAATTGAAATGTCAGAGATATCAACTGTCAAACTTAGAATATAAGGAAATCAGACATTTCATACTTAGTAACCCAAAACTGGAGTGGCTGTATTAATTTCAGACAAAATAAACTTTAAAACAAAAAACATGTTACAAAAGATAACTAGTGCTTTCGAGGTCTTGACCATAAAATCTTTGTCTAGACCAATGTCTTTTTTTTTGTTTTTTGAGACAGAGTCTCACTCTGTTGCCCAGATTAGAGTGCCATGGCATTAGCCTCACTTACAGCAACCTCAAACTCCTGGGCTCAAGCAATCCTACTGCCTCAGCTTCCCCAGTAGCTGAGACTATAGGCATGTACCACCATTCTCAGCTAATTTTTCTATGTATTTTTACCTGTCCATATAATTTCCTTCTATTTTTAGTAGAGATGGGGTCTCACTCTTGCTCAGGCTGGTCTCCAACTCCTGAGCTCAAACAATACGCCCACCTCGGCCTCCCAGAATGCTAGGATTACAGGCATGAGCCACCACACCCGGCCTAGACCAATGTCTTGAAGTGTTTCCTTTATGTTTTTTTCTAGGAGTTTTGTAGTTTAGGGTCTTACATTTTAGCTTTTAATCCGTCTTGGGTTGATTTTTTTGTGTATGATGAGAGATAAGGGCCCAGTTTCATTCTTCTGCATGTGAATATACCATTTCATGTCCTTGGTTAAATTTTTTTAGAAATATTATTTTTTTGTAGCTATTTTAAATAGGTTTGCCTTCTTGGTTTCTTTATCGACTAGTTCATGATTGTTATGTATCAGATCTAAGAGTATTTTGATGAAGTCTTTAGTTTTTTCTAGATACAGGATTATATTACCTGAAAAGAGGGGCAATTTGACTTTCTCTTTTTCAATTTTGATGCCTTTTATTTCTTTCTCTTACCTGATTGCTCCGGCTAGGACTTCCAATACTATATTTAACAAGAGTGTTGAAAGTGTTTTGTTCCAGTTCTTAAAAGAAAGGCTTTCAGCTTATTCCCATTCAGTATGTCAGCTAAAGGTTTGTCATATATGGTCTTTATTATGTGGAGGTATGTTCCTTTGATGCCCAGTTTGTTGAGAGTTTTTATCAGGAAGGGATGTTGAATTTTATCAAATGCTTATTCTGCATCTATTGAGATGATCAAGATGATCATATGGGGTTTTTGTTTGTTTGTTTTGTTTTGTCATTTTGGTTTGTTTGTTTGTTTGTTTGTTTTTAGACAGTGTCACTCTGTTGCCCAGGCTAGAGTGCTATCACATCAGTGTCAGCATCAGCTTAGCTCACAGCAACCTCCAACTCCTGGCCTCAAGCCATCCTGCCCAGCCTCCTGAGCAGCCAGGACTACAGTTGAGCACCACCATGACCAGCTAATTTTTTTTTCTATTTTTAGTAGTTCCTGGCTAATTTTTCTATTTTAGTAGAGACTGGGTCTCACTCTTGCTCAGGCTGGTCTCAAACTCCTGACCTCAAGCAATACTCCCTCTTCAGCCTCCCAGAATGCTAGGATTACAGGTGTGAGTCACTGTGCCTAGCTGATCATATGGTTTTTTTGTCCTTCATTCTTTTGATGTGATGTATCATGTTTATTGATTTGCATATGTTGAACTATCCTTGTATTCCTGGGATAATTCCCACTTAATCACAATGCATTATCTTTTTGATATACTATTGGATTCAGTTTGCTAGTATTTTGTTTAAGACTTTTGCATCTATGTTACTTAAGGGATATTGTCCTGTTTTGTTTTTTTGTTGCATCCTTTTCTGGGTTTGGTATCAGGATAATGCTAGCCTCATAGAATGACTTATGAATTTCCTCCTCTTCAATTTTTTGGAATAATTTGAGAAAAATTGGTGTTAGTTCTTCTGTGAAAGTTTGACACAATTTCATAGTGAAGCCATCTGGTCCTGGAATTTTGCTGTTGTTGTTGAGAGACTTTTCATTACTGATTTAATCCATTACTTGTTATTGGTCTGTTCAGGTTTTCTATTTCTTCCTGATTCAATCTTGGTAGGCTGTATGTGTCCAGGAATTTAAATTCATTTCTTCTAAGTTTTGCAGTTTTTGGTATATAGTTGTTCATAATAGTCTCTAATGATCTTTTGTATTTCTGTGATACTAGTTGCTGTCTCCTTATTCATTTCTGATTTTGTTTATTTGGATATTCTCTCTTTTTTCCTTGGTTAATCTTGCTAGAAGTTTATCAATTTTGTTTATCTTTTAAAAAAAAAACAACTTTTTATTTTGTTGATCCTATGTGTTTTTTTTTAGTCTCCATTTTCTTTAGTTCTGCTTTGACATTTATTATTACTTTCCTTCTACCTAGTTTAGGTTTGGTTTGTTCTTGCTTTTCTAGTTCCTTGATGTACATCATTAGATTGTCTATTTTAAATCTTTCTAGTTTTTGTATGTAGGTGTTTATGACTATAAACTTCCCTCTTAGCACTGCTTTTTCTGTACACCACAGGGTTTGGTATGTTGTCTTTCAATTTTCATTAGTTTCAAGAAATTGTTTGATGTCCTCCTTAATTTCTTCCTTAACCCAGTGGTCACACAGGAACATGTTGTTTAATTTCCATGTATTTGTACAGTTTCCAAAGTACTTCCTGTTATTGATTTCTAGCTTTATTTAATTGTGGTCTGATAAGATGCCTGATGTGATTTTGATTTTTTAGAACTTTGTCAAGACTTGTTTTGTGTCCTAACATATGATCTATCCTGGAGAACATTCCATGGACTGATGAAACGAATGTGTATTATGTAGCTGTTTGATGAAATGTTCTGTATATGTCTGTTAGATCCATTTAGTCTAATGAGCAGTTAAAACCTGATGTTTCTTTGTTGATTTTCTCTCTCAATAATCTGTTTAATGCTGACAGTGGGGTTTTGAAGTCCTCAGGTACTACTGTATTGGTATCTTTCTCTCCCTTTCTATCTAATAATATTTCCTTGATATAGTTGGGTGCTCCTGTGTTGGGTGCAGATATGTTTAGAAATGCTGTATCCTCTTGCTGAACTTATCCCTATATCATTATATAATGACTTTCTTTTTCTCTTTTCACTATTTTTTACTTAAAATTTGTTTTATCTGATATAAGTATGGCTATTTCTGCTTGCTTTTGGTTTCTATTTGCATGGAATATATTTTTCCATCTTTAAAACTCGGTTTATATGTGTTTTTGCAGGTGAGAGGAGTTTCTTTTAGACAGTGTATAGTTGGGTCATTTTTTTATCCATTCAGCCAGTCTATATCTTTTAATTGGAATGTTTAATGCAATTACATTCAAGATTATTATTGATATGTGAGGGCTTGTTCTTGCCATTTTATCAATTGATTTCTGATTGCTTTGTATACCCTTTTTTATTTCTCTATTATTATTTTGGTGTATCATCGTGGTTTGGTTGTTTTATGTAATGGTAGCATTTGAGTCCTTTCTCTTCCTTTTTTGTGTGTTTTCTCTACCAGTAGGTTTTTTGCTTTCCTGTGTTTTCATGATTGTAGATATCAATCTTACACTTCCACATATAGGACTCCCTTAAGCATTTCTTGAAGAGCTAATCTAGTTGTGATGAATTCCTTCAGCTTTTGCTTGTCTGGTAAAGACTTTATTTCTCCTTCATTAACAAAGGGCAACATTTCTGGTATAGTACTTTGGTAGACAGATTTTTTTTTTTCATTCAGCACTTTGAATATATCATCCCATTTTCTCCTGGCCTGTAAAGTTTCTGCTGAGATAGCCACTGTTATTCTGATGGGGGTTCTCCTATAAATGTACACTTTTCCCTTGACCTTTTTAGAATTCTTCTTCGTCTTTCAATATTGACAGTTTATCTATAATGTGCAGTGGAAAAGACCTTTTTGAATCATACCTGTTTGGGAATACCTGAGCCTTATGTATCTAGATGTCTAAATCTCTTGTTATACTTGAGAAGTTTTCAGCTATTATTTCATTACATAGATTTTTCTATCCCTTTCATTTACTCTTTGCCTTTTGGGACACCGAACATTCAAATATTTTGTTGCTTTACGGGGTTCCATATGTCACATAGGCTTTGTTCATTCTTTTTTGTTCTTTTTTTTTTTTTTTTTTTTTTTTTTTTTTGTCTGTCTGAGTTATTTTGAAAGACCTCTATTCAAGTTCTCAAATTCTTTCTTCTGTTTGGACTAGTCTATTGTTGATGCTTTTGAATATATTTCATTTAATGAATCTTTAGTTTCAGAATTTCTGTTTGGTTCTTTTTTATGATATTTATCTCTGGTTAATTTCTCATTCATATCCTGAATTATTTTTCTGATTTCTCTGTATTGTCTTTCTGTATTCTCTTATATTTTACTGAGCTTCTTTAATATCATTATTTTGACTTCTTTTTTTAAGATTTCATAAATTTCTTTTTTATTAGACTCTGTAGCTGGAGAATTATTGTGTTTCTTTGAAGGTGTCCTATTTTCCTGCTTTTTCTTGTGTCTTGTGTCCTTACCACCGATATCTGCACATCTGGTGTAATAGTCACTTCTACCAATTCTTTGAATTTGCTTTCATAGGGAAGGGCATTTTCCTGGTGATGTATCTATGGTGTTGGTTGAGTAGGGCTCTTTGGTTTAGATTCTGGATGTGTACAGTTGTATAAGTCTCTGTATGATTTCTTTAGCTGTAAACAGTATCAGCGATTTCTGTGATTTCCTCAGTATTTCTGTATACTTGTAAAAAGCAATGTAAAAATGATATTAAGAAACTAATTTCATTTCCACTGGCATTAAAAAGAATAATTAGGAATAAATTTAAGAAAAAAGTGAAAGACTTGTACACTGAAAACTAGAAATATCATTGAAAGAAATTTTTAAAAAGTCTAAATAAATAAGAAAACATTTCATTATCATGGATTGCAAAGCTTAATATTGTGAAGAGAGCAATACTCCCAAAATTTATCTACAAATTCAACACAGTCTCTATCAGAATCCCAGCTATCTTCTTGGTAGAAATTAACAATTAGACTCTAAAATTAATATAAAATTTCAAGGGACCAATACTAACCAAAACAATCATGAAACAAAGAAACATGAGTTGGAGAACTCACACTTTCCAATTTAAGTATTAATACAGTATAAAGCAATAGTAACCAAGACAGTGTGGTACTTGCAATAGAGTGGGCATACAGATCAATTGAATAAAATTAAAAGTCAAGAAAAGAAAAAATACATCAATTGATTTTTGGCAAGAGTGGCAAGAACATTTATTGGGGAAAAATAGTCTTGCTGACAAATTGTGCTGAGACAACTTGATATCCACATGGAAAAGAATGAAGTTCAATACCCACGTCACATCATATGCAAAAAAAAAAAAATTAACTCAAAATTGATCAAAGACCTAAATGTAAGAGCTAAAACTATAAATCTATTAGAAGGAAACAAAGAGGCATATATGCATAATCTCAGATTTGGCAATTGATTCTTAGATATGACACCAAAGACAACAAAATAAAATAGATAAATTTGATGTGCAGTTTATTTGTATGTCAATTATATTTTAGTACTGCCATTAAAAATTACAAGTTTCTGCTTAAACAGAAACATAAATATAATTAAGGGATAGATAACTCATAAAATAAGATGTTTGTCATTTTTTTCTACAGACAAATCATAAAGAGTACATGTCAAGTGGGGGTATGTATGCATATGTACATCTTATAATTTATTTAGGAGATAAAGGAAGGCAACCACATTTTTTAAAATTTGAGCAAAGGAAATGAGCAGGCAATTTAATAATGGTGCAACCCAAATGATTACTAAGAATATGGACAAATGTTTCACCTCACTAGTTAAGAGAGAAATTCATTTAAAAGTAGCGATAAGCCACCACTATACAAGACATCAGCTTGGCTTTCTTCAGGAGATGTTCTGTAATAAAATGCTACGAAATGAAATGTTCAGAATGGAATGGTACAGAATGGCATGTCACAGAATGGAAAGTTACAGAATGGAATGTTACAAAATAAATGCTATGAAATGGAAAGGATCAGAAAAGAATGGAATATTATGGAATGGAATGTTACAAGATGGAATGTTGTATAATGGATTCGTATTTAATTGAATGTTTGGAATGGAATGAGATGAAATAAAATGTAATTGAATGAAAAAAAGGAGATGTTCATCATATAAGTCCTAAGAAAAACTTATAATTTATTTTCAAAGAAAAAAATGCACGTCTGAAACTCAGGATGAGCAGAAAAGGGAAGGTGGCAGCTAATGGATTTGTGCCTTGAAAAAAAAATGCCCTCCTTTTCTCCAGCACCCTAAATATTTTCCCCTCAATTATCCCTCCATGTGGTCAAATGATCCTGATATTTCAAGTCTTTTTCTCATACTTCAAATTATTTGCTGCACTACCCTATGGAGGAGGTGGTCAACAAGACCAGCTGCTGAAAAGATGTCAGGATTGATGAAGACTAAAAAGTGTCCACAAGATTTAATGACATGGAGTCGATGTTGACCTGCTGATTCGGATTTCACAAGTGAGAGGAGAGTGATAAAGAAGATGAGAGATAAGAGATAAGAGGGTAAAGAAATAGAGATAATAAATATAGAAGATTGGTGGTAAAGGGGAAGAAAAAATAACTAGCCTTGTGTTTAGAGAGAGTTTGACAGGGAAAATGGTTTTAGATTTTTTTTTTAATTTTGTTTTGATGTGTTTGTTTTTTAAAACTTTTCCAAAAGTCAATGTGTTGTGCTAACTTCAGAAGGAGATTTTCATTAAATAAGAGAAGTACGAATTATTCAATAATTTATAATTCCTGAAAAAATAGAGAGACAATAGAATGCAAAATAAAGGAGAAGAAAATTTTAGAAGGATTACGGGTCATATCTAACAATTTCTGCCACATTAATGCATACATTTTTACTACTTCTAATCATCACCATGTTATGTTACTTATCCATTATCCATTTTATGGATGATAAAATCAAAGCCAAGAGAATCTAACTGACCAATCCAGGTGACAGACAAGAGAAAAGTAAAAAAATCAAAAGGTGTATCTGGCTGAAAGCCTAGCATAATTTCTCTAGACCAAGAGTTGGAAAGTTTTTCCTGTAAACGGTGAGAAAGTAAATGTTTTAGGCTTTACATGGTCCTGTCACAGCCACTCAACTCTTCGCTTACAGATAATGCGCACACAGATAAACATAGCTGTGTTCCAGCTAAACTTCAGTTATAGACACTGAAATCGGAAATTCACTTTTTTTTACATGTCATGAGATATTATTCTTCTTTTGATCTTTTTTTACCTTCTAAAAATGAAAAACCATTCCTAGCTGCTGGGCCATAAAAAACAGGCTGACCCTTGCACTGGACGATATTGTCATGCCAGGACTACACTGTCTTTCGTGGTGACTACATATCCTAACACCTTTCAAATTGTTTGCTTCCTGCTTTCGCAAAATACCCATGTGTAAACGGTTAGACTTTCTAGAGTTGGACCCTCTATACGTTTTTCATTCATATTTGCATTTCTCCCCTACACGTATTTGTACTAATATTTTTGTCATTGTAAATCAACCATTCCTTCTCCATCTTTTTTCTTAAATCCCTGTCCCTCACTTCTCAGGTCTTTCTTACATCTGTGCTTCTCTGGGCACATTTCACAATCCTCAGTGGCCCCATTTTACTCCATACCACAATGGCTTCCGGCTGGGCAAAGATACTGTGCACGTGGTTGCTACTAGCTTGTCTGGTTTTGCTAGGTAAGCTACTTTTTTTCTTTTATTAAGATAACTTTCCTAGTTCCAAAGTTCAAAGAAGGAGAAGATATGCAATTATACCAATTATACCATGCCTGCCCCATCTCAGCAAGTTTTCTGATCTCAAGAGTTTATTTGTCACGTTGCTGGTCGAGGGGAAGGTGTGCCCACTGGTGCCGCAGCTTTGATGGATCTCAGCAGCCAGGAACATTCCTGGGGGCTACGTTTCATCTCAAGTGTATGACTGAATTAATCGCCAGGTTATACCACAACTTTCCTTTGACACTTGGATATAAATATTACAAGACATACATTAAAAATAATTTTCCCTTTAGGCTAGGATATTTCTGACAACTGACTTGATTCTGGATTTGCTTTCATCCCGAAGGAAGTGACTTTTAGGAGTCTTTTGTTCATGACTTAAGGGCTGGGTGTCTGCCCCATCTCCTATCCTCCTGCCCTGAATTGGGTCTTTCTCTGAATAAACTCTTAATTATCTTTCTCCTGAGCTGCGGGCTCATTAATAATCCACTAGTTTATGCAGCCACTTAATTCCCTAAGGCTTTAAAAATGCCTTAAAAATGCAGACGGAATACCTCAAGTATAACGTGTGTAAAGGTAGATCATTCCAGGATATGAAAAAGAGCCGTGGAATCAACTTTATTCCATCTGCATGAAGAACTTATAAACGCATCATATTTCAGATGAACGAGTCCACTGTGGTATTCTAAGTACTCAAATCTTTTTCAAAAATAATTTTATTTCTATCTCATATGCAAGTTTAGAGGAACTGGCTCTGAGAAGGGGAGAGGAAATCTAAAAAGAGAAAGGAAGATGAGTAAGTGGGATGAGACGGAACCGTGAGAGCTGCTTTGTTGGATACCTCGCGGGGAAACTGCAACACCCTTGCGGCCCTTACACATTTTTCAGTTGACATCTGAAGACTGTCTCATAACTCTAATAATTACAAAATATATGTTTCCCAGTGTATCACATGTTTAATAATGCTTTAAATATATTTTGATTGAAAACTTCAGAGTAGTTTCATTCAATTTGTGGAGAATTACAGTCCTCGCTGTCAAAGCAATCAGCCAAAGAGTCCTAATTTCTGAGAGGAAAAGTCTGTCTTCATTTTTTTAATGAAATAAACTTGTTAATAGTCATCCCCTCTGCCAGCTTCCCCTCCTGAGTCCGATCCTCCCATGTTACCTGCAGCCCTGGCCTGGCGCCTTGCCTGACCGGCATCCCCGCAGGGACCAAGCCCTCCTCCTTGGGAGGAAAACATTCTGAGTTGTCCTTTTTTTTTTTTTTTTTTGAGTGCCCGGGAGATTTTTATACACTGGAGCAGAGCACTTTCCCAGCAGCTGAGAAAGATGCTTGCCTCCCCCCACCACCACCCCCATTCTCTGCAGAGTAGAAAAAGAGCAATTAAGAAAGTGGCATGATGGAGCTGGAGCCCATTCTTCTAAGCGAAGTGTCACAAGAATGGAAAAGCAAACACCACAGGTACTCACCATTAAACCGGTACTAATCCATCAACACATGGGCACATACGAAGTAACATACATTTGGTGCCAGGCAGGCGGGAGGGGGGCGGAGGGGAGGAGTAAATTCACACCTACTCCATGCAGCGCGCACTGTGTGGGGGATGGGCACACCTGTAGCTGTGACTCTTGTGGTACAAACACAATTTATATAACCAAAGCATTTGTAACCTCTGTAATATTCTGAAATTTTAAAAAGGGGGGAGAATGGAGAAAGAACTGGCAGATGTATTTTTGAGCAGAATAGTCCTAGCGAAGAGTGTGGATGGAAACTGAGAGTCTAGAAATTGATTTTCTTATAGCTATTCAGGCTCCCTGGAAAATATTCCTATGCCCATAGGGTTACGTGTGCCCAGTGATGACAAATCTCTAAAGAAGAAGAAGAAATAACAAAAAGGCGAGACAAGAGACAAGACGCCAACCACCAGAGAAAACCAGAGAGCTTCTCAACCTGCTAAGGGCGGGTTTGAGAGCACCTGGGCACCAGGCAGGTCCCCCTAGGTAGTATGCACAGCAGAAGGAATTTACTGCGGGGTGTGATGCTTCCCCAAAGAAGGGGATGAAGATGCCTCACCAAGCAACCAGGGCAAGGAAGCCAGAACCCCTGGGAGAAGACGATGAAGAAAAGCACTTTAGAGGTAGAAGTGAGAGAACGCTCCTGACTGATTCGCAGACACAGCACTTGAGTGGGCTCCAGAAAACGGGACTCTAAACCTAAAAGAAAGGCTGGGATGATCCATTTTGGCCAGAGAATTTCAATCTCATTATGTGGTCTCCCTAAGTAATGTCTGAAACATGTTTCGTGGCATTTTGTCAAAGTCTTTATTATAGGATTGCTTGTGTTTCAGATATGCTCAGGAGTCCTGAGAAAGTTGAATAGGCCACCTGGCAGTGCTTTGTGAACCTAATTAGTGAAGGGAAATATTGAAAAATCACTCAGATGGCAGTGTGGCAATGACAAACCATTGACAGCATGAGGCAGATGGTGAAGTTCATATGTTGTCTTATCAGTTCAACAAAATTATATGAAATGCCCACCATGTGCAAAGCACATCTAATAATTGAGGAGGACAAGGACATAAATTCACAAAATGCAATACAGGAAGTCTGCATCTACAGGACAAATACTATGGGCACAGGCAACCCTGCTATCTTAGCCACCTAATCCTCCACCACTGCTTGGCGTCTCCTCACTGTTGCGCTCCCTCACACCATGTTCCCACCTTGATACCTCACCCACCTTGGCTTCTCCCCATGAGGATGAACTCATGTGCACACTGCTCAACACACACACACACACACACACACACACACACACACGTGGCCGCAGTACCTCCCCGAATGTCACTGTGGTTGCACTTTCCACATTGCATCATCTTTGTCTGTATCTCCCAACCGTCCGTGGAGAATAACATGGCAAGGACCACGTCTTGCTCTTCTTTACACATCCAGTGCTTGACAAGGTCTGACACGGACAGGGCAGAGCAGGGAGAAACCCCACCTTCAAGTCAAATGACGTGTGCCTGGTTACCCCTCGGCTTGGAGGACTCCTTTTCTCTTCCCCCACACCACTTTGTGTATGTCTAGGGGCTACTCTCAAGCACTTCATATATTGTGGTTACTTGTGCACTGTCTGTTAATCCAACTAAACTCTGAGCTCCTAGGGGAAAGGAAATATATTTTGTTTTTCTCTGTGACCTCCACAGAACCCACCAGAAAAGGGAATAAGACCTTCTGCTTACATACCCCAAGCAAACAAAGTAAAGTAGCGCTGCCCACTGCTCCAACCTTTGTCCATCCACTCTCTTCTAAGGCCACTGAGTTGCAGCCGCGCAGACTTTTGTTCTGATCCTTGGACCTCATTTCAGTCTCAGGGCCTTTGCAGCTGTTGTTCCCTCTGCCTGGAATAGTGGCCCCTTGCTCTTCAGAAGCTCTTCAGGGTCTCGTACTATGCCTAGAATAAAAGTGTATAATGAATATTACAGATCAAATAAATATTAATAAATTATTTCAAAAACTAGGCAATTCAAACTTATGGTTAGAATAAAAATACTAACAAATAAAATGATAACGTTGTTTCACTCAATTTCATTGATAGCTTTAAAAAATACAGAAAAGCATTTTCTGGGCAAGAAATCCCTTCCCTGATACCCACCTTGATCCCTTTGCAAAATCTAAAATCACCAGGTCTTGGGACCTTTGAAGAAATGGAAGCTTCTCAGAAAATGAGTCTCAGACAAAATTTGATCTGAAAGTGCATTAAAAACAAAAGTCATATTACATTACTTTGTAAATCAATGTAACACATTATTCGATAAAACCCCGGAACCTACTAAATAAAATATCAATGAGTTGAAAACATAGCTAGACCCTACTTTTGCGTGAAGCATATGTGTGGCTTGCCAGCAGGGCAAGGACTTGTTATTCCTTAAGAAGGCTGCTTCGTGCAGCCAAGCCTGTGAACAGACATCTGCAAGGCTCCGGGGGTGGGCCAGCCCCTGGGCTGAGCTCAGACGGCACATAGACAAAGAAGAGAGGGTGTATGGTCAGGAAAGGATGGAATTTTGGAGAATGGGGGAAAGGTTTGTTGGGGAGACTTCGCAGAGATGATCTACATATACATGATGATCTATTTGGAGAAAGACAGCTGGTGGGACAGAGTGAGAGCCTGTACTATTCCGAGTGCTGACGGCAGAGGAAGACTTAACGAGGTCAAGCCAAACTGGATTTGCAGCAATAAGCAAAAAGAACTGAAAAAATAATAATAAAAGGTTTAAGAAACTCAACCTCGCTTATAAAATAGTCAAGTACAGTTATCAGGTAAGAATGAAATCCCAGGAGTGTTAAGATTTTCAAAAACAAACACTGAAAAAAATAAAGTTTTCAAGTGTAGCCTAATTCATTGGACATTTAGCCTAAACTCTGGTCCTCAAAATAGAATTATTTAATAAACTTCTAATTTTTAGAATACTTTCAGGTTTACGGAAAATTTACAAAGACTATAGAGAAAGTTCCCACTGGTGTTACACCTCACATTGCCGTGGTCCTGCTGGGGCTCAGAACTCAATATCCCAAAGCATGTTTTTTGGCATTCCAAGTACTCTGAGCTGAAGAAGACTGGGAGAGGCTAAGAAGCAAGGTCTTTCTGACCTTCTCCCACCCTCCTGACTCCTGCCCCTCTTTCTCCCCCCGAAGATTCATAAAAACCAGAATTCCTCTCTCCCAAGGCAGGTCATAGAAACTAGCACTCCTTTTCTCCAAAGCAAGCCCTAAAACATGGAAAGTTCACTCCGTGACCTTCTCCTCTCTCCCTTGAAGACCCCCATGTGACAGGTGTCCTGTTGTGTACCTGGAGGAAGGAATGCCACACAGAGAGGGCAAGAAGAATTTGAGCAGCCGGGCCCTGCTGGGTCCACCCTTCTGTCTATCCCCAGTAGATCACGCTGTTTTGTCTGGTCACGTTTCTACGCAGATATGTTCTTCATCAAACCTGAGCATAAAAATAAACAGATTTCCCTGGGTCTCTGGGTCATTTCTGAAGCCTCTCGTGTCATGTAAAACTTTGATTAAATAAACTTGTTATGCTTTTCTCTGGCTAATCTGTCTTTTTGTAGGAATGCTGGCCATGACCCTTATGATGAAGAAGGAAGGAAAGGTGTCACATGCCTCTGCCCCTACAGTATATTTTCCAAAACTAAGAAACCAACATCGGTACCTTACTATTGGTTAAACTACAGACTTTATTCCGATCTCACTAGTTTTTCCGCTAAGGCTTTTTATGCGTTCCAGGATCAAATCCAGGATATCAAATTGCATTTAACCAATATGGTGTTTTAAATTATGACCTTACTGTTAATTAGGATAAGATTAATCATAGTTATAAATATAAATTCTGAGAAGATGAATAATAATCACCTGCTGACTTTTATTTTTAATAAAAGGGCACTGTACTATGCAAAACTCATTTCCTAGTAAACATGGCTGGGAAATTATGCTCTGATTATTAAATTAAATTTTCTTGTTGACTTTCATTATAATTCCAGAATATTTTATCCTCTTTGCTGAATGCACTTCAATAGACAGTGGTTCCTAACACTTAGCTTTAATTTCCCTCTTTTCACACCCTGAGCTGTTAATGATCTATAAACATATCCTTATTTAACATTAAGATGTTGATGCAGCTTCTGCCTTTTGTAATATTTTCTTCATCTATTCCCTTTTGGCAATCAGCTGTTTCTAAGGTTTTCTAAGAATGAATTCACAGAGGGGATATTTGGGTCTTATTTTCACATAGAGCTAATCATGCTCAGTAGAGTCATCTCACCACGGTAAGGTGAAATCATTCTCTGTAACTTGGGAAGTCACTCAGCCTCCCACAGCTCATTACAGAGGAAGGAAGAAAGGGGACCTCCAAAAACTGCCAATCCCACCAAGTTCTGAATGGACAAAAGGGGAAAGAAGATGCATAAGAAATGAAACAAACACATAACTTTAATATAATATTTTATTTAAGTATATTTCACCAAGTGTAGTAACTTCCTTTCTTTCCTTCATTTCCTTTCCTGTTATCAACAGAAGTGGGATATAGCAAATTAAAGTGCCCAACATTGGCCTCCCGTCTTCTCTCTCTCCCAAAGTCTTCCCCCGACAAACAAACATTTTGATTTTTGGTTTTTGCTATTATAGTCTCTATTTTGCTACTTTTCTGAAATACATGACTAAGACATATTAAGGCATATTACACACACACACACACACACACACACACACATGTCAGTTTGCTCAAGTGGCAGAGTTAGCCCAGATGAAGAAGCATATGTTTGTAGGCTGCAGACGAAGTCTGTGTCTTTGACCAAGAACCTTGTTTGAAACCCGCTCATATGGTCCCCCACCCCCACCCAGCCTTCTTTTCCCTGGAGATGACAAGGAAAATAATGCATACCTAGCAAAGAGTTAGTGCTAAGTAAACGGTGGCTTCAACTTTCCCGTTTTCCTCCTCAAGTTGCCTTAAGGCCACCCCATGCTCCAGCTGGGATTGCAGTTTTACTTTGGTCTGCTTTTGAGAACTAAGCTTGGTTTATTCTTAGTCCTGGTTCTGTAGCCCAGCCTTGGGTGCTGGTAGAGGCTGATGAGTGGGAGTGGATTTTCTAAACACAGGAGAAAGAATAAATAAACCTGTCAGGAGAAAAGAGTACAATCTATTAGAGGTTTTGATCATCCTATTTGTCATGGAGAAATAACAGATGCATTAGTGCACACAGCACTTATAATTCAGAGATCATCGTTACGCCGAATGACAAATGATGTTGCTATAATGTACCATTTGTCTTTTTTCACATAGTTAAAAAACCATAATTACAAAAATCATGACAACTTGCCAATTAAACAGACTCATTCACCCACAGATGAAGCATGCATCTTTGCATTTTGCAAATTAAATTGGGGTGTGTGGGGAGGATAAGAAACAAAATGTATAGCATGGTGATTTATTAGATACTTGAGCAGGTATACATTAAAAGTAAAACAACTTCCATCTCTTTTCTAGAACACCGGAGCCACCTGGAAAATATTTCCAGTTATAAAAATAACAATGATCTTTCTCGTTTTTTCCTAAAGACTTTCAGACTTCACTATGGTATCACTTGTAGGGTTAATCCAATCTCCTCTTACCTTTATTGTACCTATGGATAAGTGATCTAATATAAGTAAAAGGAATGGATTAATCTTGTACTATAGGAAGAAAATCGAATTACAATTATGTATAAAACTATGAGGCACATGCTTTTGGAAATAGACAATGAGATAAATAATCTTTTTGTGGAAAAATTGGTGTCAAGAGGGAGGAAAGGGTCCAGGATACAGCAACAGACAGTTGATTTGGGGCCAGAAAGGACTTGGGAGAAGGGCTAGTTGGGAGCGGCTGACATCCAGCCCTGAGCGAGAAAGTGAAAGTGCCAATAAGCTCAATGGTGACTCTGGTCTGGTAACTTTGGGACACAAGAGGGTGATGGGAGCCTTAGCAGGTGGAGCTCAACGTTGCTCACATGTCACAGGAATTTGTGGATCCTGTCATATGTGTCAATCCCTGGAAGTAGAAGCTTCCGTTTTCCTCCTGAGACAGACTGCCCCTTTATTTGGAAGAAACCACCTCTTTGGTTAAACAATACAAAATGAAGAGCCATTCCTTTTCTCTGTTTTTTTCTTTAAAAAAACAGAGAAGAAATCCCGATGCACATATTTTAGGTTTGTTTGGTAAGATAAATGCCAGTGTGCATTAAGTCAGGGCTACAGCGAGGAGTGTGGTTAGGTGCATAGGTGTGGGGACAGCAGGTAGAGATGTCATCCCAGTTCCCCCACATCCTAGCAGATATCATAGGACATTTTACTTAAACTCTCTCTGCTTCCATTTTCTCATCTTAAAACGAAGCTAATCACAGTACCTGATTCATAGGGCTATTGTCAGGAGTCATGAAATAGTGTGCAGTAAGCATTAGGTGTCTGTGGCTGGTCAGAAGGAGTTCTTCATTCTCCTCTTTATGTTTAGACAGCAGAATGCTAAAATTGATGTCCAGTCTGTTGGAGATGGATCTGATTTGCAGAAACCATTACAATGAGAAAGTGAGCAAAAATGTGGTCTTGCCGTCTGTCAGAGCGTGAGATATGCCAGCTACAATTATAAAAAGGGCTAATTAATTTTAGAATGGATAAAACCCAAAGAAGAGTCTTCATTTGCAAACAAAATTGTGTTATAGCCAAAGCTTTGACAAAGAAAAGTCCAAATACCCCAAACTCATCTTTGTATTTTGTGAAAATAGGATATCATTGACAGCAAAAATATCTACTTATTTGACACTGATGAACTGAAAATGATAATTTAAGCTGGGAGCACCTGCGTATGAGACTGTAGAACTCCCACGTGTACTAGCCATACTTCTCTTTATAGAGCTGTTTGAATTTCCCTTGGGAAAAGATGCAATGCAGACTCACTTTGAAACTTGGGTTCCTTGGCCAAAACATGCACATTTGTTTCCTTTTAATTTGTTCAAATGTATCATCAACACAACCAGAATCCCTGTGCAGTTGGTACTGGACTAGTTAATTAGCAAGCATAAATATGCATGTGAAAGAAAACACATTTACTGTTTAGAATGTATTTTACCACTTTTTTTTTTTTTGGCAAATATTCAAAGAGACAGTCTTTCCATTTCTAAACCAGGAAAAGGTGATATATGACTTGGATGGATGGATGATCCTAACCTACTGTATTTCACCAAGTCTTACTTATTGCAAGAAAGGGAAATACTATTTCAACAGAACCTTAGTGATGTCCCATAAGGAGGAAGTTGGAAGGATATTTATGCAGTTTTGGGATCTGGACACAAGTGGTTTAAGGAAGAGCTTTCAATGCAGGGAATCAGTTGTTATTGGGTCTCATTCATGACTCTTAGCTTAGTATTGGTAGCACAATTTGGTGGGAACTTGTTGCGAATCTAAGGAATAGATCAGGTTGGACAGGCAGGCTGATGAGCAAACCATTTGCCTGGACAAATTGGTTGGCAGAAGTTCCCAGAAGCAGCAGAGAAGTTATTTATTGGTTTATATCCTTATCTTTCTAAGCAAGAATTTCCTGGAACAAGTTGTGAAGTGGTGTGTTGACAGTCTCAGCCCTCCTCCTGATACTGAAGCTCTGCAGACCCAGGTTGTCTCCCTCCCCACCTTATACCAAGGCAAGTGTTCCTTCTCTTGTACCATACTCATCTCCTCTCTGCCCAGGGCCAGAAGTCTGCTTTAACCACAGAATGCAAGCTCCACGCTCTTTCCTGCCCTCCCCTTCTCCCTTGCCCCATCTCTCTTGCAAGGGTACAGCAGTGAGAGTGAACACTTTAAGACTCTGAGTCTCGAACACCTGTCTGTGGACCAGTTCTGGGCTGCTCCTGCTTTCCTTACCTGGGGAGTTTTTGTTTCCTCCTGGAACCCTCCATTTTTAACAGATTTTTCCAGGAACCATGCACAGCTAGGTTTATGAATCCCTGAATGAGGGGACATAAATGAGTTAATAATTCAATTTTACTCAAGCTGATTAAAGATACAGGAGACCTAAACACTTCCCTGTTCTTTCCATGACACCATGAGGAATGTCAGATTCAAATACTTTTAATTGAAATAATTACAGGTGGGATTTGGGACTACATTTTACTAGCAATAATCAGTAGCAGGTAAAAGATTTCAATACAATTTTCGAAGACATTTTTTTTAATTAAGAAAATTACTTTCATCAACTTCTTCACATAGAAAGTGGAGGGCGGGAAGAAGGTGAGTCACATGGTACCTGAATGTAGCACTAGACCACAGGGTTTGTGCAAAAGCAGAGAATGAGACCACTGGGCTAGAAAGAAACAGCTGGGAACTCCTGCTGTGAGGCTGCCTAATTAGAAGCTGTAGCGGATCACATTTGCATTCTAACAGGAAGTATGTTGCCATAACTTGAAGAAGACATAGGAAGTGGGGATTACTGGCTCTTTGTGCCCACATAGGAGGGGAGATGATTTTTTTTAATTGGAGGGATTTTGAGAGTCCCCGTCCTCAGGGGTAGGTTGCCATCCTCTTTGCCCTTCGCTACAGAATGGCAGAAATAGCTTCCCTGTTACACCTGGCGTTCGCTTGCACTTCCAATTCAGGCAAGTTGGGTCAGGCCATGCCTCATTAACAAACGACTCCCAAATCTCTGTGACTTAACACATCGAACATGCGTTTCTCCATCACACCAATGTCAGTACAACTCGGCCAGTGGCTCTGCCATGTAGGGTGCAGACTAATGGGGGTTCCACCCTGCCTGTGCTTGCATGACGTGGGAGAGGGGTCATGGGGAATCCTGTGCTGACTCTCGAGCCTCCACACAGAAGCAAACTTCTGTTCAAATTCCAGTTGCCGAGGTTAGTCACATGGCCACATATAACTTCAAAAGAGGAAGAAAGTTCCACTCTACCATATGCCCATAAAGAAGAGAACCAGAACACAGTATTTACCAACAGTAAACAGTGGTTACCACAACCTCCAAACATTAACATAGGTTTGGGAAATAGATGTTCTTATACTCGAATTGCAGCTGCAACAAAAACTAGCAGGCAGCCTGAAAAGTACTAAGACAGGTAATATGTCCAGAGAGAAGTTATTAATATTTGCATTATCCCTGTGATGGTTTGTACTGGTGGGCTGGGTTAATTTTTTAAAGGGGCCAAAGCAGGAAAGACATTAGCTGTCCCAATCTGTCCCAGCTTTTAATCAATGCCCAATCCCTCACTCCTCTATGAAATGTCCTGTGACTATTTCAGGCTGCACTGTTCTCTCTGCTTTCTGCACTTAGCAAGAATGCCTAGTGCATAGTCACTCCTTAATGACTATGTGTGAAATGAATGAATGCTTGTAAATCAGTGTGCCAGGGGAAAGGGTTCTCCCCCTCTATGACACTCCACGAAGTGCCTAGGCCAAGGATGGGTACACAGTACAAGAATCATAAGTCTTTAATAGCTGATTGACTGACTAAAAATAATAATAAACACCAGACTGATGGATGGATGTGATTGAGCTCCTCTTGGTCCCTCAACCAATAGATGCTATTATATTTCCATCCAGAGCACATTGCTTACTCCTTCCACTCGGCTCTGCCACACAGTGAGCTGGGAGACTGCTGAATATAAATGACATTTGGCTGAGCCCATCTGAGGACAGTCATTAATATTGCTAACAGGTCCATGTGTTAAACTTGGCCCAACAAGGGCACCAGATGCATCCTCCCAGGCAACCTGGGGTCCTTCTGACAGCTCCTCCAGGCCGGGCACACTGCATCTGCTTCCATTGCGGCAGCCTGGCTGCTTGGCCGCAGACAGAGCAGCCATGGCAAGAACTTACACTCTCTCAGTGAGGCGCCACTTCATGAAAAATGAATGTAGCTGGGGAGGTGGAGTCCTGCTGCCAGATCTGGTCTACAGATGGTGTACTTCTTCTAATGACAGGGGACAGCCAATTGAAAGGCAATCTAGACCTGCTTCTAGGGTCCCAGCTGAGTTAACTAAATTCAACAAGGACTTATACATAGTTGTATGCCTACCGTGTATCTAGCCCTGTGATCAGGAAAATGAGAGGTCAGAGATCCAGAAGGAAGGTCAGTCGAGGTGTCCTTTGACACAGATATGATAATAGAGTGGAACAGTGTATAATCAGATGAGGAAATAAATGTCCCTCTGTGGTCAAGGGTTAAGCATTTTTAAACTTTCTACGAAGGGATTCATAGACGTTATTTCTTCTAGTATTTGCAGCTATCCTATGAGTAGACACTAACAGCTCCATTTTCCAGGTAAGGAAACCAAAGCCAAGAGGTTACACAGCTTCCCCAAAGGTCTGACCTCTGATAAAGTCAAGATTTAAATCTCTCATTCTAAAAACCATGCTGTTAGATCCTACATGAGATATTGAGGGCTACTGGGTTCAGGAAAGGTAGGCTCAGAGTGTGACTAATAACAAGAAACATTTTCATAGTGCTCATTAGGCACCTGACAATTTTCTAAGCCCTTTCCGTATAATAACATACTTAACATTTATACCAACCCCATCAGTTAGGTACTAATACATCCTCACTTTACAAATAAGGAAACACACAGAGAGAATTTAACTGATTAGCCCAAAGTCACACAACTAAGTGGAAGAGTGGGGATTTAAACCCAGAGGAGAACTGGTTTTCTTCCTGCCCACTATATTCTATTAAATAGTACTGGTAATGGCCACTCCCCTTCCCCCAGAAAACATGGCCAGGCCTTCACGTGAGAGGGTTATTGAGCGCTTTTTTCTGTCTTGGATCAAAGCCAAGTTTCCAAACTCCTAGAGGGCAACACTTCCTAGCCTTTGTTTTCAAAACCTAGAGAAGGAGGGCTTTAAAGCTTAGATGTGGTCAAAGTCGATTGATAGATAGATATGGTATAGATATTTTTCTAACTTCTGCCCAAACTAAGAAGCCAGTGGAGGAGGGAGGCGATCCCACAGGCAAAAGGGCCAATCCCCTGCTCCCAGGAAAGTTGGTAGGACTTCTGAGAGTGAGACTGCACAGTGAAAAGCCTGGACATGAGCCTGTGAGGCTCCTGGCCTCATGGATAATCTCATCCTGCAAGTTTGCTACAGAGATCACAGTGCTGTCAACTTCGAGAAACCACGTAGATTTAGACAATTATAGTCCTGACGACCATTGTGGACAGAAGGTCAGAGGACTTGAACCAAATGCTCTGGGATATAGAGGCTCTGCGGGATTCCAAAATGATTCTTGAGGAGGTCTGAGTTCTCCATAGCAACCAGATATTAAATTTCTTATCTACTTCGACAAACAGGGAGTTGGAGTCAGATTTAATTTGATTTGGAACAAGTAAAGGAATGGAGGATTCTTGGGCATGAGTTAAAACCCTTTCCGTATATAGATATTATCTAGAAATTCTGCACTTTAAATATTTGGTACAGTATTAGCTTGAGTAGCTGGGAAACCCTTCCCTTCTCTTTTCTCTAATTCACATGCTCCTGCACGTACACACACACACACACACACACACACAAACACAAACACACACGGTGGAAAAAAAGAATAGAGAGGAAGAAAAATAACAAAGCTAGGAAGATTTTCGGTGGCAGATGCAAAAATGAATATCAACTGTTTTTCCAAGTAATAGAATCAGATGTTTAGTTTAGCAGGAGTCTGTTGTGTATCTAATTTTTCCATTAAGATTTTCATAGACAGAGATCTGATAACCATTTTTGCAGTGAATATGGCTGAGGTGTACTTGCATGGTTGAAGGGGAGGAAAATGAATATGTGCATTTAAAATTTTTATGATTACATTTTTAGTGAAGGGAGGAGGATGACTGTAGTTTCATGACTGCTTTAATGCAATTGGTTCCACTTAGAGGAGATGACATGTTGAATCGTGATGAGTAAGATGTGCAGAACGCTTCCCAGTAATTGGAATTCAAGCAACAATAACACTGGGCATTGTTGAATCCTTTACAGATTTTCTAAAGAAGGTCTCTTTCCTTCTTTCTGGAAAAAAAATGCACATATTATAGAACATCACAACCTCACTCAACAGTAAAAAGAGAAATTAAAAATTATTTCACCTGAGTGCATCTGCATTGGAATGAAGCATGTGCTAAAGTTTATGCAACTTCTAATGCACAATTTCTTCTCCCCACTTCCTCTTGTTATAAAATTGCAGAACTTTAAAGCTGAATATTGTATCTGAGGAGTAATTTTGTGTCAAATTCTCAATTTAGAAATGAAGAAATAAAGGCCTAGAGAAGTAAGGTAACTTACCTGCGAATGAACAGTACATTGATGGCAGAAATGAGACCAAGCTCATAACTCCTGATTCTGCTTCTTGTACAGCCAGAGAGGAGGGTGTCTGAGAAGTAGGGGGAGAATAACCAGGCCGAGTGAAGAGAGGGCTTCAGGGGCTGATTATCCTGGGGAAACATCAAGAAGTTGAATAGAACAACAGCTGGTAAAATGCCATCGGCTGTAGTAAACAGATCACAGATGATCTTTTTAGTCAGAATATTTTGGTCATAAGGAGTAGAAAACCATCTAAAACTAGCGGGAGCTAAAGGAAAAGTTTACATCCTCACGTAACCAAGAAGCCTGAATTTAGAGGTGATTTCAAGGACACCTGGAAGGTTATTGATTTCAAATAACCATCAGTGCCTTCTCTCCAGCTCTATTTCTTAGTTTTCTGTGTTGGTCTCATTCTTTGCTGTAAGTAGTATCTTCCATGCAGTGAAGAAGAGAGCCGCCTGGAATCCCACGTCTATTTCCTCCCAGTTTGGCAACTTCAGCTGGAAAAGAATGCCTGTCTTCCAAATGTCCAAACAGTAATCAGAGGGCAGAACATTAACTTTCCCTACTAAGGTCATATGCCAACGCTATACTCAAGAAGTTGGTATGATTGGCCAAATGTGAACAATGTTTCAATCCTCTAGTTGGTGCAATACAGAGAGATTTTGTGATTCACCGACCAGCTGGGAGCACAGAATAAGAGTATCTTGAAGGGAAGGGGATATGTAACTGGAAGAAACAGGGAAGAAACAAACTAAAAATTTAAACAATAGCTTTAGTCTTCCTCTAGTAACCAACAAGCACAAACACCCTTTTTCTCTAAACTTCAACTCCACCTATCAAATTACAAGTATCCACTCACAGTTAAAATCATGCTCAACACTTCCCAAGGGGTTATAGCCCGAAGTCAGCTCCAGATGCAACATACTGACTTCATGTCACGAATCCTTTGAGCATCAAATCAAAGGGATATTTGTTGTGCCTCTACGCCTAGTGAAATCCTATTTCAATATTCTATGGTCTAAGAATAGAATCAATGCTCAATTTTGTCACCTAAAATATGCCAATTTAAAAATGGAGGGAAAATAAAGTAATAATCCCAAACACTCCCATTTAGAAATCAGAGAAGAAGGAATGACATAAGAAGGTCCTTGATCTATCGCACATGCTAGGGA